>NC_142072.1:14527500-14660000 GCF_059756535.1 Pantherophis guttatus
AAACCACGTGTGTGTGCACCAGGTCCGAAGATTAAAAACTGCTCTAGTGGGAACAGAGCTCTATAATGCTTGAGAAATTGAGTGGTGAGTTCTTCTCCAAGAGGTTAATTCAAGAAAGAGGAAATAGTCATGAATAATAAAAGAAGAAATTATATTAGAGCATTGGTGGTCTGATTCAAAAAAGCTATGACTTGAGAACATCTAGTGTTAAGGACAACTTAAAAACATTTTGCCAAGGGAAATAAATGATATAAGTATGCTTACAAACAGCAGTGGGCTGCAGATCCTTTAGCAATGGGTTCGCTGCCTCATTGCTGGGTGGGTGTGGCCATGGTGGGCGTGGCCTAGTCAGCCGCCTGCACTGGGGCCTGGCGTTTGTCACCCTCCCCAGGCTCCGTAGGTTTTCCTCAAGCCTCCGGGAGGGCAAAAACTGTTTCACCCGGGGTCCGGAGGCTGGAAACAGGCCCGTTTCTGGACTTCTGGAACTTTCAGGAGGCCCATTTTTCATCCTCCCCAGGCTCCGGAGGCTTTCTTTGAGCCTCCGGAAGGGTGAAAACTGCTTCCCCCGGGGTCTGGAGGCCCTCTGGAGGCCAGAAACAGGTCCATATTTGGCCTTCCAGACCCTCCGCGCGGCCCCTGCACTTACCTGGAATGATGAACGTGGAGACTCTGGGGAGGGGAGGGGTGGGGTGGGGTGGGCGTGGCCAGCCAGGCGTGGCATTTGGGGGTTCACCAAACCCTGGCGATTCTTGGCTAGAGGATGACCCGAAGCTGGCTGAACACCCAGGAGCCCACCCCTGCTTACAAAGCAGTAGCATTTCTGGCCTGTTTGTCAATTGGCAATATTAATACTGTCAGGTTTCGAGGTCGTCTCAGATAAATTGCATTTCAAACAAAGTCTTTGAAGAAAAACTCCTATTTATTAAGCACGACATTCTAACCCGGCTCCATCGAAGCCAACACTGACTTCCAGACCCCAAACCCTCCCTTTCCGTTCCCCACTCCCCTGCACTCATTGGCCATCTTCCAAGTCATTCTACCCCTAATCTACTGTTCCAGCTCAAAGGAATTTCCCCCCTCCCATCCCATCTCCTAGGGGATATTATCTCCAGGGAAAATAAGTAGGTGAAACACCTTCACTTCTCCTTCTTATGTCAGCACAAGAGTAAATGCAGCTTGAAGTGCTGACAAATACTTTAGAACCCATAAGGCTGGACCATTTGGTATTTTGCACTGGTCCTGTGAGATTTGATCTACAACTTCCAGTGTTCCACACTGGTGGCATTGCTGGTTGAGGCTGCTAGAACTGGGTATTCAGTAGGATTTGGAGCGCCCCAGGTAATTCACCCTTAATTGCCAAGACACAAGCTCTGGGGAACTAAAGGCTAACTTTATTCAAGGGAAACTGTTAGCACCTCTCTCTATGCCTTCCAAGCCTGAGGCTCTAGTTTTCTCTTCAGGTTCTGATTTTTTCATAGTTTCTGTAATTTTCCAGCCATGCAGAAAAGATTAAAAGATATTTAAATCAACACACTAGCAAGATAGGGTGGTATTGAAGAACTGCTGGCTTTTTAGATTTAACAATCTAATTTAGATTTAACAATGCTTAACGCATTGTAAGCCGCCCTGAGTCTCCGGAGAAGGGCGGCATATAAATCAAATTAAAAAAAAAAAAAAAAAAAAAAACATTACCGGTTGAGCTTGAGTGGTGCGGTGGCCTAGAGGTGGAGCTCTCTCCTCACAATCAGGAGGCAATGAGTTCAATCCTAGGTAGAGGCAGATTTGTCTCACTCTGGGCATGATGAGAATATATCTGCTAAATATAGCTCTGCATTGGCGACAGGAAAGGCATCTGGCCAGAAAACACTCAGCTCCATTCATTTGCCGAGACTCCAGCCTGCAAAAGGATTATGGGGTCGTTAATAGATGATGATGATGATATTGGTTGAGCTTGGACAGGTGCTGGTACAACAGTTCTTAGAATTAGTTCAGTCGTGGTTATTTGCCCTGAGCTATCCAGGGTCCTGAAAACGCTTACAGAACTGTACCTGTGAACAAACCAGCTTTGTCTCTCATAGCATTTGTCCTTAAGCTAGTTTTCTTGAAATTCTCGATCAGGCCAAGCTAAGATAGAATTAAAACCAGACTAAGGCTTATTAAAGTAGAGATGTGGCAGAGTTATTTCTAGGAGGACAAGAGTTAGTTTCATTCTGGACACAGATCTAAGCTAAATCAAATTTGTACAGCTAGTCTAACTTTTGGTGAATGCTCCTCATTTGATGGCAACACCTCCCTGATGGCCACTGCTGTGCCACTGTTCCTCTAGTATGCTTTTGGGGGACAAAGTTAGTCTTTGGAGGAAGAGAGAGAATGTTTTTGTGTATTTTTTTTAAAATTTGATTTATATGCCGCCCTTCTCCGGAGACTCAGGGCGGCTTACAATGCGTTAAGCAATAGCCTTCATCCTTTTGTATATTTATACAAAGTCAGCTTATTGCCCCCACAAACTGGGTCCTCAATTTACCTACCTTAGAAAGGATGGAAGGCTGAGTCAACCTTGAGCCTGGTGAGATTCGAACTTGCAGTAATTGCAGGCAGCTGAATGTTAATAACAGGCTATTAGTCTGCTGCGCCACCAGGCTCTTTGTGATGATAATGATGATGATGATGATGATGATGATGATGATGATGATGATGATAATAATAATAATACTAATAATAATAATTTTATTTATATACCGCCCTTCTCCCGAAGGACTCGGGGCGGTATACAGACAGAATTAAAACTTAAATATACAATATCATAGTTAAAGTTAATTAAAATCATTAAATAGTATTGGCCAAATTTTAAAACCCAAACTTAAAACTCAATTTAAAATCATTCAGTTAGACAGCCCTGCCTGTCGGAACAGTAGGCTCTTGAGGGCACAGCGAAAGACCCGGAGGTGAGAGATGTTACAAATATCCAGGGGCAATTCATTCCAAAGGGCAGGAGCTCCGACAGAGAAGGCTCTCCTCCTGGGTGTCGCCAGCCGACATAACTTGGCCGACGGTACCCTGAGGAGTCCCTCCCTGTGGGAGCGAACTGGTCGGTGGGAGGCTGTTGGTGGCAGAAGGCGGTCCCGTAGATATCCTGGTTCTATGCCATGGAGCGCTGCCATGTTGTGGAGTAGGACTCTGTTTCTTCAGCTGCATCATATAAGCATGAGGTTTTAGTATCTGTTTGGAAAATCAGATAATGCACAAATCAGTTTTTTGATTTTGCAATGTCAGAATGTGAGATTTACCAGGTGTTCAGCAATGCTCCTGCTTGCACTGCTTCGGGCTATCTATTATTTGATTTGTACATTGGTTGTATTGTCTAATAAAGTACCAAATTAACATCCTCCCTCACACCTCTCCATTTCCTGCCCCTCAGCAGCCTTTCCTAAGCTTCCTTGAGAGTGACTCCACAGCCAAATTCATTGATGTCAGTGAATGATGGGTTGTGTAGCCCAATCAACTGGAGACTGTGGATGTTGGATGCTGTAGCCCATCTCTTCATGTAGGGTACCAGTTTGTCTTTGAAAGAATAGTGTTGGCAATGAACCTTAATCCAACATGGCAACCATCTTGTGAATATTCACACTGTAAGTCACTCACGGTTACCTTGAATTGTGAGATGGGCTGGCATATAAATCAGATGATAGATAGATAGATAGATAGATAGATAGATAGATAGATAGATAGATAGATAGATAGATAGATAGAGATAGGATGATGGATGGACGGATGGACGGACAGACAGACAGACAGATATTCAAGTCCCTCAGCATAGTAGCCATTTCTAACAAAATGCTTTCATGATCCTAGGATTATCAGCCCTCACTGATAATAAGTTATAAGCCTGTGAGAGTCATAGCTGTTTTTTCATGCAGTTTCCCTGTTGCTTCTGCCAATGAAATTATAAGCATCTGCATGGCATGAATGTACCTGTGACCCAGAATATTGCTGTCCATTAGGGGAGGGGAGGGGGAAGGAGAAGGGATGTTCATGATGGGACATCATAACTGAGATCAGAGACTCTGGCTGTTTGGGAGATTTTGACAGACAGATCACATCATTCTTCTCTGACAGGTTTACTTCTAGTGGCCATTAAACATGCTAAGATATTCCCCACCAGGGAGGGGGTGGGGAAATCGATAGCTCCCTTCCACATCCCAGAGGACAGGAAGACAGCATGCTGCCTCTAGGAGCAATCTGTTATTTATATATTCTGTTCCTCAGTATGGCTTAAATACCAAGCACTTGGTCTCTGCTCCTTGCTCCCTGCAGAGGCCCCTAGAGCTTTGCTCATCCCATCCTCGGGATGCGGCAGAAAGAAATATCTTAGCATTTATTGATCACTCCAAGGGAGACAGACCTCCTGTTTGTCCAGATCCATCTGGATTGGATTGGAAGAAGACTAAAACCAAAGCATTATTTCCAAACACCAATGGTGCTCAGTGTTCAAAAGTTAAGGCAAGGGCCCTTATTTCCAATTTGCATTCCTGGGATCTGAAGTCTGAAGCCTCTGTCTCCCGAGTAGCCTGCTCAGTCTGCGCTGTTCTCGCCTTCTCTCCACTCTCTGTGCTTTCGGATCAGGAGGGGGTGGTCCTTGCTCATCGCCTGAGCTCTGTCTCTCATGTTCATCCTGCCCCTGTTCCTCCCTGTCTACAAGCTGTTCTAACCTGAGAGGCCTTGGCCTGACTGGCTCTGCTCTTCCCCATTTTCCTCCATAGTCAATGAAGCCGCCCCCTCCATCTCTGTTGTCTCAGCTTCCAGCTCGTCTTCCCCCCACAGACACAAACACTCGGTTGACCTGAAGATATTGAAGCTTCAGATCGCCTGCTTGACTTAATTTGGAGGAAATGTTTGTGAGAGCTAACCCTGATACTTTCTGATCATGATTTCGATATCATCTGTTCCTCTTGAATTAGAACCAGTGAACATTCCTGGAAGTGCCGCTTTGATCCTTGCAAAATTTCTCAGATCGTTTAAGAAGCAGGAGAAGGATGTTGTGTGAATGCAGCCCTTCACTCTCTGTTAGAAGCCCCAGCAAGTCCCCTTCCTTCCTTCCTTCCTTCCTTCCTTCCTTCCTTCCTTCCTTCCTTCCTTCCTTCCTTCCTTCCTCCCTCCCTCCCTCCCTCCCTCCCTTCTTTCTTTATTTTTCTTTTTTTCCTTCCTTCCTTCCTTCCATCCATCCATCCATCCATTCTTTCTTTCTTTTGTTCCTTCCTTCCTTCCTTCCTTCCTTCCTTCCTTCCTTCTTTCTTTTTCTTTCTTTCTTTCTTTCTTTCCTTCCCTCCATCCATTCTTTATTTTTATTTTTCCTTCCTTCTTTCTTGCTTTTTCTTTCTTTCTTTCCTTCCTTCCTTCCTTCCTTCTTTCTTTCTTTCTTTCTTTCTCTTTCTTTCTTTTCTTCCATTCTTTCTTTTCTTTCTTCTTTCTCTCCCTCTCTCCCAATGCAAAGCTGACTTCCACTGCTCTTTTCCTGCCGCAGCATCTCTGCTGACGCCAGGCTCAGCTGGGTTCCAGTTAATTAACCATGTTGTCTTATCGGCTCTCTTGCACACATCATCCAGCCTGCATGCGAATTAACTCTGCCTGCGATAAGCCTCATTGTACTTAGCCCTGGAGAGCCACACGCTTCCTTCTCCGACTTCCTTTCCCCTGACATAAACAATCCAGCTTCCCTCGGCCAAAAAGCCTCCTGAGCTATCCACGATTTCCTTTGAAGTGGGCAGGTCCATTAATTGCATGGTTGAAAAATTGAGCTGCATTTCTTCTCCATCTCCCCACTCCACCATCTCCCAAGGCCTCCCTCTTCCCCAATCGGTCGACAGGTAGTCCTCAAATGAACCACAGTTGGTACCAGGATTTCCACAGCTAAGCAAGGCAGTTGTTAAGTGAGTCATGCCCAATTTTATTGATTGATTGATTGATTGATTGATTGATAATTTAATTTATATACCGCCCTTCTCCCGAAGGACTCGGGGTGGTGTACAGCCAATTAAAAACACAAGGTACAAACAACAGTTTTAAAATAGTTAAAAGTATTAAACAATTTCGGCCCGAATTTAAAACCCAAAATTTAAAACACCCAATTTAAAACCATTTACATAGATAGCCCTGCCTGGCGGAACAGCAGGGTCTTAAGGGCACAGCGAAACACACGGAGGTCGGAGATCTTGCGTATTTCCGGGGGCAGTTCGTTCCACAGGGCTGGGGCTCCCACAGAGAAGGCCCTTCCCCTGGGTGTCGCCAGCCGACATAACTTGGCCGATGGCACCCTGAGGAGACCCTCTCTGTGGGAGTGAATTGGCCGGTGGGAGGCTGTTGGTGGCAGAAGTCGGTCTCGAAGGTACCCAGGTCCTAAGTCATGGAGCGCTTTAAAGGTGGTAACCAACACCTTGAATCGCACCCGGAAGACCACTGGGAGCCAGTGCAGCTCGCGCAGGAGAGGTGTCATGTGGGCGCAACGAGTCGCGCCCATAACCACCCGCGCGGCCGCATTCTGGACCAGTTGGAGCTTCCGAGTGCTCTTCAAGGGGAGCCCCATGTAGAGAGTATTACAGTAGTCCAGCCGGGAGGTGACAAGGGTGGGAGTGACCGTGCACAAGTCATCCCGGTCCAAAAAGGGCCACAATTGGCAGATCAGGCGAACCTGATAAAAAGCCCCCCTGATAAAATTTCCCCACCCACTCCCACCCCCACCCCCCTTTTTTTTGGCCTGGTGGTTAAGCGAATCACTGCAATTGTTCAGCAAATCCAGCATTCCTCATTGATTTTGTTTCAACCCTGAAGCCATTTCTGGAGCATCTTCAGGGCTGCCACAGCTACACTGCTTGGAGCTGTGGGAACGGGAGGGGGGAATAGAGATAGCTGGGGACCAGTAGCCAAAATAAAATTCTTTCTCCTGGGAACCAAGGATGTTGTCAGACCTGGGAGCCATCTTTCTACCTTTCTACCTTTGAGCCTTCAGGCTTCTGGCCTGCCACAAATTCTACCGTGGGAAAATCAGAGGGGTGCATTGCATACAGTGAAGAGGATATGTAGTCAAAATAAAATTCTTTTAGAAAGTCAAGGCCGTTGTGCCCTGCAGCTGTGCTGAGAAGAATGAGGAGGTATCTTCTGTTCCGGAGGGTACCTGATCGGTTCATGTGATTGTGGGTGAAGGGCAAGGACTTGAACTTTCTTTTGAGTGAAGAAAACCCGGAAGCTCTCCAATTCGGGTTTTCCCAGATGTGCCAATATGACATCTCTAATAAAAATTAGTTCTGAGGAACTTCAAGCCTTGGAGCTTGCTTTCCTTGGGGGGTATTACTTGGAACCCTGACATTAACCCAAATCCCCATTCAAACTAAAGCAGCTCTCCCGAGTTTCGGCGTGCTGCCCGGGGTCCTGAGCCCCAAGCATCGCCCAACACTGGGCAGCGCAAAGACTCAGAGAAGATGGAGGACAGACGTTCTCACCAGGTGTTAGGGAGGCGTGGATTGAATCCAACTGGAGTTGGGTCTGTGGCCAGAATGGACCATGTGATGGACATGGGGATTGTGGGGGGAAAACCGTGGGACTTTTAGAGTCGGGTTTTCCCCAGATGTGCCAATATGACATAAATCCTAATAAATCTGTACTTTGAGGAACTCCTAGGCCTCGGAGTTTTGAGTGCGTTGGGTCTGCTACTTGGAACCCTGACACCTTGCTTGATGGAAGCCAGCTGGGAAGGTTGCCCATGGCGATCACATGACCCTGGGATGATTGCTGCAATTGTCGTAAATGCATGCTGGTTGCCAAGCACCCCAGTTCTGATCACATGACTGTGGGGATGCTGCAGTGGTATTAAGTGTAAATACTGGTCGTATATCACCTTTTTTCCCCCAGTGCTGTTATAACTTGGAATGGTTGCCAAATGGATGTGCCAGCGTTCCAAGTAATACAGCCATTGCAAACAGAACCCCTGAGGCAGGTTGACTCCTCAAAGAATGGTTTCGTTTGGAGATATCATCTTGGCACAGACCGGTGGAAAACCAACTCTGAGAGTTCCTGTGCTTTCCACCCCCTTAAAAAGTGAAAGTTTCATGTTCTCCCAAACAATGAGTCACATTGTCCAATCTGGGTGCTGGCTGGTTGCCTGGTTACTTTTCTCCTCCTCCTCTGGCCAGCCAGCAGTTGGAATGTCCTTGGCTCATAAGAGAACTGTTTTGTGTTGCTTCAAAATCCCAACTATCTCTACACCCCCCTCAGCTCCAGGCTGTGTCAAGCCTGAAGCCATGTGAAGAAAACGCCTATAGAAAAAGCTACAGAAAAGAAAACGGCCCCAGCCAGGTCAGCTTCAGGGTTGACAGGATGATTGTAAATCATCCCCTCTTTCTACCTCTGCTTCCCCACTATTTAGTCCCTCTTTCTGCCTTTGCCTCCCCACTGTTCCTCAAGAGAGGAGATAAAATCATTTCCACCTGGTAGGGGCAGATGACAAAGGGAGAAGGAGGTGGGTGGGCCCCACCAGTCTCTGCTAAACTCATCCTATGGAAACAGAGACACTGGATGGCATTTTTGTGGTGGCCCCTTTTTAGACCAGCGGCCCCCAACCTTTTGGGCATCAGGGACTGATTCCATGGAGAGAGACTTTTCCGCGGATCAGAGAGGGCATGGTTTCATGTGCTGCCTGCATCCCGCGGATGGAATGGAGTGGAGTGGAGTGGAGTGGAGTGGAGTGGAGCGGAGCGGAGCGAGGCAGGGCGGGGCGGGGCAGGGCAGGGCAGGGCAGAACAGAACAGAACAGAACAGAACAGAACAGAACAGAACAGAACAGAACAGAATAGAATAGAATAGAATAGAATAGAATAGAATAGAATAACAAAGTTGGAAGGAACCTTGGAGTTCCTCTAGTCCAACCCCCTGCTTAGGCAGGAAGCCCTACATCACTTCAGACAAATGGTTATCCAACATCTTCTTAAGAACTTCCAGTGTTGGAGCATTCACAACTTCTGGAGGCAAGTCGTTCCAATGATCAATTGTTCTCACTGTCAGGAAATTCCTCCTTAGTTCTAGGTTGCTTCTCTCCTTGATTAGTTTCCACCCATTGCTTCTTGTTCTACCCTCAGGAGCTTTGGAGAATAGCTCAACTCCCTCTTCTTTGTGGCACCCCTGAGATATTGGAAGACTGCTATCATGTCACCCCTAATCCTTCTTTTCATTAAACTAGACATACCCAGTTCCTGCAACCATTATTCATATGTTTTAGCCTCCAGTCTCCAAATCATCTTTGTTGCTCTTCTCTGTACTCTTTCTAGAGTCTCCACATCTTTTTTACATCGTGGCAACCAAAACTGTATGCAATATTCCAAGTGTGGCCTTACCAAGGCATTATAAAATGGTATTAACACTTCACACTATCTTGAGTCTATCTCTCTCTTTATGCAGCCTAGAACTGTGTTGGCTTTTTTGGCAGCTGCAGCACACGGCTGGCTCATATGCCCACTAGGACTCCAAGATCCCTCTCAGTTACTGCTTTTGAGCAAAGTACCACTTCATATACTGTACCTGTGCATTTGCCTAAATGTAGAACCTTACTTTTTTTACCACGGAATGTTTTTCAATTTGAATCCTATCCTTGCCTCGATTTTACTTTTACTTTTCACATTTTTGAACAGCTCATCTCCCTTTAGATTAACCCACAGCGATCTATTAGGGCGCCCTCCTCCCCACCATGAATTTTAAATGGAAAGAGTTCGATCGTGGAGAGCGCACGCTATTAACCCTGCGCAGGATCTTCTGCAAAAGTTTGCAAGCGGCGCTCCTGTTTTGCACGAAGAATCCTTAAGTCCCGCTCCCTTACGCGAGCGTTGCGCGAAATCCCGCCAGTTCTTTATGCAGCCTAGAACTGGGTTGGCTTTTTTGGCAGCTGCTGCACACTGCTGGCTCATATTTAAATGGTTGTCCACTAGGACTCCAAGATCCCTCTCACAGTTGCTACTATTGTAGTAGTAGTAGAACTATGCTTGGGCTTCGCTTGTTTGTGCAGCCCAGTTTCTGGCATACCACGGACCAGGGGTTGGGGACCCCTGTTCTAGACCTTTGATGGATGGAGAGAAATAGTATTTGCCTTCTGTCCCAGTCCAGGGGAGACCCAGGGAAGCCATGCATTTAAGAGATGGATTTAATGGTCTGGGGAAATGACCTTGGGAGACATGGGAGCTGCAGACTGGACAACAGGTGTGTAAAAGATAATCTCAGCTCACAGAAGGAGGGAGGGTGGAGAAAACATTTCCTTAGTTTTCTGGAGAGTACAAGGAAAGGAGGGGAGAAATACGTTCAGTCTTGCAAGATTCTGTTTATGTAACCTTGCAATAAAGAGCCCAACATTCCCAGTTGTGCTCCTCAGTCAAGACCTCCTTGAAGGGCTAACAGGAGACTTAGCTGCCAATGTTCATCTAAGTCTCCTAGCGTTTCGTTCATGGGCTGTAATGAAAAAATGGTTTGCCGTTGCCCGAGTAATAGGCTCTTCTTCTCCCACACAACAGTTCTCAAGTGAAGATGGGAAAACATCAATACAGAATAGGATTAAGAGCCCAAAGGAAAAAGATGTGAAGTCTATTTTACATGACAGTTTTGGTGTATTTCTCTCCTGAAAATGATTGGGGAATCCTGAGAATTGAAGTCCATACATCTTCAGATTGCCAAGGTGGTGAAACTTTAGAGAAACGGTGGAGGAAGCCTTGTGGAACTGCTTAAACAGAATAACAGAGTTGGAAGGGACCTTGGAGGTCCTCTAGTCCAACCCCCTGCTTAGGCAGGAAACCATACACCATTTCAGATAAATGGTTATTTAATCTCTTCTTAAAAACTTCCAGTGTTGGAGCATTCACAGCTTCTGGAGGCAAGTCATTCCATTGATTAATTGTTCCAACTGTCAGGAAATTTCTCCTTAGTTCTAGGTTGCTTCTCTCCTTGATTAGTTTCCATCCGTTGCTTCTTGTCCTGCCTTCAGGTGCTATAAAAACGTAATGCTTCCGGATATTTTAGACCTCAATTTCCATCTTCCCTAGCCGCATAGACATTGGCAAGATACAGGTAGTCATTGATTTACAACAGCTCATTTAGTCACTGTTCAAAGTTACAATGGCACTGAAAAAAGTGGCTTATGACCTATAAATAGACCAGGGAAAAGCCACTTAACAGAATAACAGAGTTGGAAGGGACTGTGGAAGTCTTCTAGACCAACCACCTGCTCAGGCAGGAAACCCTGTACCATTTCAGACAAATGTCTGTCCAATCTCTTCTTAAAAACTTCCAGTGTTGGAGCATTCACAACTTCTGGAGGCAAGTCGTTCCACTGATTAATTGTTCTCACAGTGAGGAAATTTCTCCTTAGTTCTAAATTACTTCTCTCCTTGATTAGTTTCCACCCATTGCTTCTTGTCCTGCCCTCAGGTGCTTTGGAGAATAGCTTGACTCCCTCTTCCTTGTGGCAGCCCCGCAGATATTGGAACACTGCAATCATGTCAATAGAAAGTTATATCTGCCCTTCTTAAAATCCTTGGAGATTGCAAGGTGATTCTTGGAGATTGCAAGATAAAAGCCTTGTTTGGAAGTATCTTTCTGAGGTTACAACGGCCCCGAAGAAAGTGAATGATGATCATTTTTCACATTTACAACCATTGGCAGTATCCCCGTGGTCATGTGAGCAAACTTCGGATGCTTGGCCATCAGTTCATATTTATGACAGTTGCAGTGTCTTGGGGATCATCACGTGATTCCCCCTTTTGCAACCTTCTAACCAATGAAGTCAATGGGGAAGCCAGATTCCCTTAACAACCGTGTTACTGATTTGACAAGAGCAGCGATTCACTTAACAACTGTGGCAAGGAAAATTGTGAAATGGAGCAAAGCTCACTTAACAACTGTCTATCTTAGCAATATCAATTTTGGACTCAATTGTCATAATCTGAGGACTACCTGTAGAGTATGGTAGGTCACATTAAAAGGAGATGATGTGAACATCCAGATGCATGGACTGCAGATTTTTGAAGGGTTGGTATTGCTGGTAAAAATCAGAAACATATCAGCAACAATTAACAGTGTTCCATTATGCTACCCACCCCATTCTTATCTTTTTTTTCCCTTTATCCTTCTGAACTCTGAATGAATGCATCTTATTGGATGAAGGAACTCTGTAAATAGGCAGGGATCTTGGGGGCCCTCAAGTGGCCACATCAGCCACGGCAACCCTTCTGGACAGTCACCTTGCCATGTTTCAAGTCAGAAAGATGCCTTAAAAACTATTAAAACATACCTTTTATGACTTGTGGATTTCAACTCCCAGAATTCTAGAGCACAGCCACTCCATTCCCCCAAGCACTGTGAAAATCCTTCCTGCCCTACAATACTTTTGATTGCAGCTCACATTTTTCCTAGTCAATATTCAGTGCCACAAGGACCAGAAACTTGTTTTCTCTTTATGAGTGCCGGCTCTTCTTAAAAACATTAGTTCTCTTCCCCAAGACTGAAATTCCAACATGAATTGGATATTGCAAGGAAGAGGGAGAACTTTGAAGTTCTTCGTTGTGCTAACTCTTAAAAGTAAACGTAAGCCATTTTTTTTCCAGGTTCTCTCACTTGTGAGATCAATAAAAGAATCCTTTTAAATGGAAATATTTCAAATAAAACGTAAATTAAATGATCTTCCTTGTCTCGGTGTCATAAAAGGAGTCTAGGATGCCAAGGCTCTTATCTAGAATCCACATTTGGCAAGCAGAGAGGATGGTGAGTTGAAGATAAGCTACAAAAGGGCCCTTAGTGCTCTCTGAGTTTGGTTGTTTTCTTGCAGATGTTTCATTATCCAAAATAGGGTCATATCATCCGTGCTAGCACGGATGACATTACCTAATTTGGTAATGAAACGTCTGCAAGAAAATATTTAAATGCAGAGAGCGCTAAGGATCCTTCCTTTCAATCCTGAGCTATAAATATTTTCTTGTATTTGTAACCTAGAAGTAAAAAACTTAAACATACCGTATTTTTCGGACTATAAGATGCACTGGAGTATAAGACACACCAAGATTTCAAAGAGATAAACAAGAAAAAAAAGATTTTGCCCTCCCCGGGCCCCAGGAGCACTCTGCAGGCCCTGTTTTTGCGAAAACAGGCAGTGCACCCTGTAATTAACACAGCTGCCTGCAATTTCTGCTGGTTCGAATCTCTCCAAGGCTCAAGGTTGACTCAGCCTTCCATCCTTTCTAAGGTAGGTGAAATGAGGACCCAGTTTGTGGGGGCAATAAGCTGACTTTGTATAAAAACATACAAAAAGAATGAAGGCTATTGCTTAACGCATTGTAAGCCGCCCTGAGTCTCCGGAGAAGGGCGGCATATAAATCAAATTAAAAAAATTTTTTTTTAAAAAAACGGGCCTGTTTTTTGACGAAAACGAGACCCGTGGGGCGGGGTTTCAGGAGGCCAAAAATGGCTGTATTTGGTGTATAAGACACACCAACATTTCCACCCTCTTTTAGGGTGGGAAAAAGTGCATCTTATATTCTGAAAAGTACGGTAGTTGATCGTTCCTTTCATGACCTTGCAGGGAGACAAGATTTCAGACTGTTCTTTCCTTGAAATGCATTTCTGTCTCCTCTTTGGCAGGAGTTGGCTAAGAAGCAACTGGGACCAATAACGACTGAGATTCAGCCAGCCGGTGAATTCTACTACGCCGAAGATTACCACCAGCAATATCTGCACAAAAACCCGGATGGTTTTTGCGGCCTGCAAGGCACTGGTGTGGCCTGCCCCGTAGGCAAATGAGAGTTCCCCAATGGGAGTATCCTTGGGAGCCACGGTAATCATAACCCTTGAACGGTTACCATGGCAACCGGCGGCCTAGCATCTTCGTAATTCAACTGTGATTTAGCAACGGGGGCCTTTGTTCCTTTCTTTTGTGTCTTGTAGGACCCGCTAAGGTTTGGGGATCAGGGTAAAAATGGGCAGCCTGCTGGACGAATTTGCTGCGAATGTTAATGCTTTGTGTGGGAGTGATAGATATAATTTCCATCCAACCGCAGATGTTTGGGATCGCCTGGCAAGGCGCTGATAAATACACATTATGCATTTATCCCTTTCCTCATTTCTCTACCATCCCCAAGAAAGCTGATGGAGCCAGCTCTGACTCCTCCATCTTTGCAGTGAATTTGGTTATCCAGCACAGGTTGTCCTCAGCTTACAAACACACTGGGGAGCAGAATATCCATTGGTTAAGCAAGGCGGTTGCTAAGTGAATCATGCCTGATTTTACAATCTTTTGCTGTGGTTGTTAAGCAAAACGCTGCAATTAACTGAATCGTTAAGAGAATCCAGCTTCTACCAGTACTATTAACTTAGTTTGTTGGAAGCTGGATGGGAAGGTCCCATCACACACCCTGGGACGCTGCAACCATCTTATTATACAATAGTGGCCAAAATTGTGGAAACCTTTTGGGAAAAGTGTATTTTCTAAAACTAGCTAATAACACCATATTTTTGGGGGGAGTAGTACCATAAAATTATATATCAATGGAAAGATAATTTAATCAAGAATGCAATGCATTAACTTTTATGAAGGATTTGCTATTAGAATAGCAGTTACAGTATAAAGAAGAAAAGTGAAACACGTCGAAAAAACAAGCTATACAAAAATTATCACCGTAGAAAAAATGAGATATACAAAAATTATCACCAAGTCAGTTAATACTTAGTTGGGTAACCTTTAGCAACGTCTTCCCATGGAGTGAACCAAGTCTTTTAGTTCTGCAGCTGTTATAATGTGAAACCAAGATTGAACGATTGCTTCTATTAACTGGGTTTTATTGCTGGGTCGCTTCTGACTAACAAGTTGTAACAGGTTTCATAGATTTTCAATTGGGTTAAGGACTCTGGGCTATTCCCAGGCCATTTCAGCAGTGGAATATGATTATCTTGAAACTCCAAAAAAAAAAAAAAAAAAAGTGGTGTTCTTAACCATCAAACCTCAAAAATACACTTTTCCCAAAAGGTTTCCACAATTTTGGCCACTACTGTATACCTGTCAGTTGCCAAGCTTTTGATCTCATGACCATAGGGATGCTGCAAGAGTTGTAAATACAAATACTAATTATAAGTCACCTTTTCAGCGCCTTTGTAATTTTAACTGGTCACTAAACAAATGGTTGTAAGTCGAGGACTACTGTATTGGTGCAAACCCACTTCCCTTTCTTGCCCTCTCTTTGGAGCTTAGAGAAAGAAAACTCTGCAGACAAGAACTTTGCTCTTTTGATCTCGTGAAGGATTCTATATCTGGCGCTTGTAGTGAAAATCCAGCTTTCACGCTATCCTGAATCTACCTTGGCCCAACGGATCTTTTGATACTAAATTCCTCTACACAGTGCTTATGAGCTGAACAGATCTGAAAGCACCCCTTTTGGAGTGGGACAATTTCCCCATCTCTCTTCATTTTTATTTTTATTTTTACAAAATGCATTCAAATGTCATTTTCCTCTTTTAGTTGTATTCGCTTGCCTTTCAGGAAATGAGAAGTTTTGTGTCCCGCAAGGGGCAATTCTTTCAGACAACTGGCAATTATAAAGAATTGGCCATTCTCTGTCTGGAGGAAAGCCTTCCTTCGGTGGAGCCATGGTGGCATGGTGGTTAAAATGCAGTATTGCAGGCTAGTTCAGCTCACTGCCAGGAGTTCGATCCTGACTGACTCAAGGCTGACTCAGCCTTCATTCCTTCCGAGGTGGGTAAAATGAGGACCCAGATTGTTGGGGCTATAGGCTGACTCTATAAACCACTTAGAGAGGGTCGTAAAGCACTGTGAAGCGGTATATAAGTCTAAGTGCTATTGCTATTCTGTAAGCCATTTGGCCAAAATTCCCACAAAGTGCCTAACTGCCCCCCTGGCAAATTTTGGATGCTTATTCTGGTGTTTTATTCAAGCTACAGAACACTCCTGTCCACTCCACAGAATGCCATGTCTCTCTCTTCTAAAGTGCCTTATAAAGTTGGGGTACCCTCCAACTGTCTGAAATTTCCTAGTCAGCCATGCCAATGCTAAGAATTCTGGGTGTTGGCCCACATTTCTGGAGAATACTCATTCTTTCTAGCCAGCAGACCAAGCCATATAATAGCAGTGATGGCGATCCTTTGCACCACTGAGTGCCCAAACCAGAATGTGCATGCATGTGTGTGCATGTGCATACCAGTTGGGTTTCAATTTCATTTGCTACCAGTTTGCTCGTGGGTGCATGCGTGCTCGCGCTTGTGATGCTTCTGCGCATGCACAGAGACGTCCAGGCGGGTGGGCTGCCGCCACTACCAGTTCACCCGATATGGAGAGAACCGGTAGCAACCTACCACTGGTGTGCACGCCAGAGCGCTGGAAGCCCGAAGACCAGCTGCCTGGTGCGTGCATGCCTGGTTTTTGGATATTTTTTGGGCTGTTTTGAGGCTGTTTTTGGCCTGAAAATGGCCCAAAAAAGGGCCTGTTTTTTGGCTGTTTTTGGCCAGTTTTTGGGCCGTTTTCTGGTGCTCCAGCACCTGCAAAGACCAGCTGGCTGGCGCACATGTGCGCATCGGAAACCAGAAGAGCAGCTGGCGATGATGCGCGTGCCCACCCGTGCCATAGGTTCACCATCAAGGCCATATAGCCTATTCCACAGCTAGGAACTTCTGATTAGCTCTCTTATTCTTAATGAATGTATTTTTTATGTACACTGAGAGCTTATGCACCAAAGACAAGTTCCTTGTGTGTCCAATCACACTTGGCCAATAAGGAATAATAAATAAATAAACAAATAAATAAATAAATAAATAAATAAATAAATAAATAAATAAATAAGGAAAAATAATAAATAAATAAATGGTCATGGATGCCGCTATGTCTACAGGAATCCATTGGAGTTGGGCGACCAATAAATGAAATAAATAGGCGTATTTCAGTGTGAATACCAGGTTGTGTCCCGAAATTATTACTCTGGTGGAAAGAACATGCCATTTGCCTCTTCACATCGTGCCAGTAATGGATACCACCACCTAGTACAGAGATGATGCTCTCCATGCAAAGCACCTGTTCTATACTGTACTTCATCTGTTAGGCAGAAACATATTTTGCACAAAGTCCTTTCTTTCCTTTCAGTGCAGGAAACCACATCATTTCACAAAACTGCTTCAAAACAGTACCATTCTGGTGAAGTTGAATTTGGAAGTTAAGCATCGTTTTAAAGCAGAACCTGGTCATTTTATAGCCCTCAAGCCACATTCAGCCCTCTGGCTGTCCCTATCCAGCCTGCGTGGATTGCTTTTATTTTGAAAGCAATTGCCTTCAAAACTAATGTCATGTACATAGGTGCACGCATGCCTACACACCTTCACAGCCTGACTGGTTCGGCCCTTCACACAGTCCCAGTTTTTCACGTGGCCCCTTGGGAAAATGACTTGCCCACCTCTGCTTTGAAGAGATGCAGAGCCTTGGTGTGGTGGAATGTGCTCTGGATTCCCAGGAGGGAGGGGCTGCATTCCAGAGCAGCAAAAGACAACACAATTCAGATGTGTGGGAGAAAGAGAGTAAAACAGCTCCTTTGTAGGTGTTCTCAGAGTATATTTAATAGCTGCTTCAATTTGGCAAGGTTTCTGCCAATAAGTGAAGAACCGTAAAGGAAAATGCTTAGAAAAACCTCAACATGTTTTTCTTGGTTTTGGGATCTGGACACCTGTCAATTACTCTCTCTATATTTTATCCAATTCCTGTACTTCGTGTTAGGACAATAAAATTGCCTTGTTCCCAAGCCTGAATTTCATGATTGTAACACAATCTCTCTGATATTAACACGGAACACATAATTTAAAAACACTATTCATGATAGATATCCAGTATCAAATTACTTGCTTTGTTTTAATTTGAATAAGTAGAGATATACTGTTTTCTACAGCCAAGTTGGAATCCTATGTCTTTAAAAAAAAATCAGAAAAAAAATGGTGCCACAAGAGACAGGATCATCCACTTTGGGGAAACTCAAATATTTGCAAAAGTATAAAGTATCTTGGGAGTAGGAAGGACTTTACTACACAGCTGGTGGTTTCGCCTCACTGCTTACACGATAAACCGCATTTTTGTACAGTATGATTGGGCAGGCAAGTCAGCTTAGCTTCCTGCCCTTGAACCAGCCAGCTGGCCAAGGTAGAGCATCAAAACTGGCAGCTAGCTGGCACCCTTCGCCCTTCTTCTCTTGGTTCATGTGCTTTTCTCAGTGGGTTGGAAAGGAGACCCCAATGGGCTTCCCTGGGAAAGGAGGAAGGTTGTGTGTGGCATAGCCATTTGATGGAAGATTTGCAACCATAACCACAGTGCCTTTGCATATCGGAAAGAGAGGGCAATCACAGGAGAATCCTCATGGAAACAGACTCTGCTACAACACCCCCCAAAAATGCAGCAAAACTCTGGGTGCAGCCCCCCTGCATGCGCCCCGCCCACTGCACATGTGCAGCAGAGACCCGACGAACAGCTGGCCAGCGGGAGGCATGCACGCATGCACGGCAGAGCTGAATTGGGGTGACAGCTCACGTGCCCACAGAGGCGGCGCTGCGTGCCACCTGTGGCACGCATGCAATAGGTTTGCCATCACGGGTATAGGGTCTCCTGCTTGACCAGGAATTGGATTAGAAGACCTCCAAGGCAGGAATGGGTTTCACTTACCTTTACCACTGGTTCGCCCTGCATGTGCTGTCCGTGCATGCGCCCGGGCTTCCATGCATGCACTTTGCTCACGTGCGCACCTTCTGCACATAAGCCTGGCCTTGAAAACGTGCCTAAATAGCACAACTTGGAGCCGGGGCGAACTGCTGCTACCAGTTCGGGGCGAACCGGCTGAATACCACCTCTGCTCCAAGGTCTTTTCCAACATTTATTATTCTGTTATTCTGACTTGGCTCACTGATTGGCCAGCCAGCTTCCCAAGCAGGCCCACATCATTGTCAGGTAGGACTTCCTAGTAGGCCAGCTTCGGTTCATCAATCCTACAAGTGTAGGATTGATTTACAGGGTTCATCAAGGGCTGGTTATGTGACCCACCAGTGTGCTCCTTCCCAAACCCCCAACCCCACAAATTAGATGTCCTAAATCAAATGGGAACATGGTTATGCAGCCTCCAATGCAAGTACAAAGAGAATATGATGGAGGGCTATCTCGTATAAGATTTGGCCCATCAACCACACTCTAGGAGGCCTTCGAAAAACATGTAAAACTCCATAGTTCGATAGCGAGTCCAACCTGCTATAAAAGATCTTCCTATGCTGTCTATCGTATCTTTAAGTGGGAGGAACTGCACACCGAAACGATTTTAAAGATAAGACATTTAACTGGTCTTCACGGATGAAGGAGAAATTGTTCCTTCTGATATATAGGGATAGTATATTCCACAGACTGCCAGCTGAGGGAGCTGTTTGCCCAAGCTACAAAAAGGAAGCCTAGTGATCATACACAGCCTTTCCTAACTTGCAAACTGTTTGGAAAAAAAGATAAAAGAGGAAAACAAGCAAGTAGATCCATCAAAAACGGAGCAACAGACTCCCAATATATTTAATTAATAAATAACAGTAACAGAGTTGGAAGGGACCTTGGAGGTCATCTAGTCCAATGCTCACCATCTGGTGGTCTGTGAACCGCTGGTGGTCCGTGAGAAAATTTTGGTGGTCCGCAGAAAAATCATTTGCATTTTTCATATTGCACTAAATCAGTGGTCCTCAAACTACGGCCCCTGGGCTGGATACATGCAATGAATGTTTGCATTACTGCAGAGTCTCCCCCTTTGGGATCTTGTGTGGATCAGAGGGGGGTAGAAATTTCGACTTGGGATCTGCTTCAGCCTCCTGGTGTGGGCTTTGGGCGAAAGCTGGAGGGAAGTGCCGCTGGTGGCGAAGAGCCGAAGGGCCTCGTTCCAGTGAGACTGCATCATGGCCTGGAACTGACTGACCATCTCAGCCCGCTGAGCCTCCAGGCGCCGTTACCTGGCCTTGTACTCCCGCAGGACTTCCCTCTGCTTGGAAAGCCTATGCTCGTAGTCCTCAGTGAGGTGCTTCTGCTGGGCCTCCTTTTCGGTCAGATCCAATTTAAACTGAGCCAGTTGTTTTGCCAACTTTTTCTCGTGGTGGCTGCTTAGCTCCAACAGCTGCTTCCTGTTGGGGCCCTAAGGAGCCCAGGTGGGGAGGCGAGGAGTGTCTGGGAGGGGAGGGGCAAGTAGAAGCCGGCGAGGCACCCCTCGACATGAGTGACATCGAGTTGACCATGCCCACCCAGTCACATGACCACCTAGCCACATCCACCCAGCCGGTCATTAGGCAGATCATATTAGTGGTCCGTGGGATTTAAAATTATGAATTTAGTGGTCCCTGAGATCCGAAAGGTTGGGGACCCCTGATCTAGTCCAACTCCCTGCTCACGCAGCCAGGAGACCTATGGTAGGGATTCGAACCGCCAAACTGCCAGCCTTTCTGATCGACAAGCTCAGCGTCTTAGCCACTGAGGCCTGATGCGAAAGATAAAATGGCCTGGAGTAGAGTTCCCCAACTTGACTAAACTTTAAGACATAAGGACTTCAACTCCCAGAATTCCCCAGCCAGAGTTGAAAAGTCCACAAGTCTTAAAAGTTGCCAACATTGGTAAATTCTGGCCTAGAGCGTAAAACTTTTAAAGATTCTTTCTCCCGCACCCCCACTTCTCCAGCAATGCATGAACGGTTGAAGTTCCTATGAATGGAGATGAGCTGAATGAAGACTAGTGAATTTCATTCACCCCATGAGAGAGCTGCTGGTGAAGGAAGCAAGGCAAGGAAAAACAATTAGGGACCTGGAATTCTTCTATTATTATTTATTTATTTATTTTTAAACAGGATATAAAGATTGTAGCCTCCCTGACTCTTAAGAAGCCTCTGAATCATCATGTCAACAACAATCCAGGAAGTTGCTGGCAGCCTTGAGCCTACCATGACCTTCCCAGTTTTAGAGAAACATGTTAGAAAGCCTAAGTATTGACTTTCTATTATCTCTGCTTATCTTTTTGGCTTCTGAAATGGCCGTTTCCAAATTTGCTTCTTTTTTATTCCCTCTAAATTGGGAAGCAGCCGTGTAACAACCAAGGCTGCTGTATCAGTCTCCAATTCCTTTTATCTTGTGGGTGCAAAACATGGCATTTCTGGCGGAATAAAGAATGCTGCAAATCAGTCAGGATCCTTCTTTTTGCCTAGAAAAGTTTGGGGAGGGGGAAAAAAAAGAGAAAAGAAATTAAGGTGATTTGACGGCGGCTTAACTTTAGAAGCAGAACACATTCTGTGCTGATGCAGGACAACATTTCTCTGCCATTAATCATCGCCACTCCAGCTGCGATGGGTGAAACAGTTTATCGTGTGGATCAAGGCCATCGGATTATAAATCTCCCACATTCCAGTTCTAGCAACCATTATTGGACAAAAGCCACGGCCGAGTCCTTTCTTTCAAAGTCCACTGGGATGAGCGAAATACCTGCTTTAATACTCCAGGTGATTCACAACAGAAACTACGTTGGAAGCTGGTATGAGGGTAGATCCTAACATAGGAATGGCATGAATCAAGAAGGCATTGACAAACAAAACAGCTTTTGGCTTCCCAGGTGTCTGATTCAGTGGTGAAATCCAAATTTTTTTACTACCGGTTCTGTGGGCGTGGCTTGGTAAGCGTGGTGTGGTGTGGTGTGGCTTGGTGGGCATGGCAGGGGAAGGATACTGCAAAATCTCCATTCCCTCCCCACTCCAGGGGAAGGATACTGCAAAATCCCCATGCCCTCCCCACTCCTGGGAGAAGGATATTGCAAAAACCCCATTCCCACCCCACTCTGGGGCCAGCCAGAGGTGGCAATTGCTGGTTCTCCGAACTACTCAAAATTAACGCTATCGGTTCTCTGAACTGCTCAAAATTAACGCTACCAGTTCTCCAGAACCTGCTGGATTTCACCCCTGGTTTGGTTTATTAATTCTGGTGGAAGAGATCTTCACAGCAGAAATCCAGGATCCGACTTAGAACAGGGGTGTCAAACTCAATTTCATTGAGGGCTGCATCAGGGTTGTGTTTGACCTTGGGGGGCTGGGGTGGGCAATCTCACTCGTGTTGGGGGTGCTTGTGGTGGCCCGAGAGCTCTGCCAGCAAAAATGGGCTCCTGAGATCCGTTTTTGGCTGCAACGGTCTCCTGCAACCCTCTGTCAGCAAAACAGAGTTGGGAGTGCTGCCCGTGGCCCCTGAGAGCTCCATTTTTGGCGATGATGGTCTCCTACAACCCTCTGCCAGTGAAACCGGAGCTCAAGAGGGCAGCATGCAGCCCTCCTGAGCTCCATTATCGCTGGCAGAGGCACCACATGCCAGTCCTTTGCTGTTTCCAGGTTGGCCCCACGGGCCTGATCTAAGCACCCCACGGGCCGGATCCGCCCACCGGCCTTGAGTTTGACACCCCTGACTTAAAAGAAGAAGCAGGAAAGATCCCACACATAGCAGCAATGGCTTAGCCGCATATTTACATAAAAGGAAAAAAAATCACATTATAGGTAGTCCTTGAATTATCAAGGCTAGGGCAAGCATGCTTCACCAGAATGAATTAAAGGTAAAGGTACATATGTGCTAGTCGTTCTTGACTCTAGGGGGCGGTGCTCATCTCTGTTTCAAAGCCGAAGAGCCAACACTGTCCAAAGACATCTCCGTGGTCATGTGACCGGCATGACTAAACGCCAAAGGCACACGTAACGCTGTTACCTTCCCACCAAAGGTGGTCCCTATTTTTCTACTTGCATTTTTTACGTGCTTTCGAACTGCTAGGTTGGCAGAAGCTGGGACAAGGAACGGGAGCTCACCCCATTACGCGGCACTAGGGATTCGAACCGCTGAACTGCCAACCTTTCCATCGACAAGCTCAGCGTCTTAGCCACTGAGCCACCACGTCTCCCTTCAGAATGAATTAAATTAAACCAAATGCCCATGGTTTGCATAACACAGGTAGTCCTCGACTTACAACAATTCATTTAGTGACCGTTCAAAGTTAGAACAGTACTGAAAAAAAGTAATCATTTCTGATGATTTTCATACTTATGACCGTTGCAGCATCCCCATGGTCACGTGATCAAAATTCAAACGCTTGACAACTGACTCACATTTATGACGGTTGCAGTGTCCCGGGGTCACATGATCCCCTTTTACGACCTTCTGATGAGCAAAGTCAATGGGGAAACCAGATTCACCTACCAGCTGGGTTACTAACTTAACAGCCGCAGTGATTTGCTTAACAATTCTGTGGCAAGAAAATAAAAAGATAGATAAATGTATTAATAGTAATGTAAGAAATTTGGGGGGGAATGTCACAATAAATGAAATGATAAAATTAAGATATGATAAATACTGGAGGAATAACAAGAAGATACAAAAGATGTACTCAGATGATACACTGTATGATTGATTAAGAATTGTATGTTTGTTTGTTTATAAAATAAAAAACTTTTTTAATAAAAAAAAAGTTGTAAAATTGGGCGAAACTCGCTTAACAAATTTCTCACTTAGCAACATATAAATTTGGGGCTCAATTGTGGTCATTAGTTGAGGACTATCCAGTGGTGGGATTCAAGTAATTTAACAACCGGTTCTCTGCCCTAATGATTTCTTCCAACAACCAGTTTGCCAAACTGCTCAGAAAGTTAACAACCGGTTCACCCGAAGTGGTGCGAACCGGCTGAATCCCACCACTGGGACTATCTGTATCTGTAACTTTTGTTGGTTCAAGAATCACACTGAGCCTTGGTTGGTGTATTGAGGCCCACGCTCCAAAATTGGGACAGGATCTAGATTGTTTGGGGATGAGTCATTTTTCGAAGGGCTGAAATGAAGGCTTTGGCCACTCATTCACCTGTTCACATCCGCAGAACCCCTAAAATGGAAAGCTAAGGTAGATCCTAGGCATCCCAGAAGAGACTTGATCCTACAAAAGGGGGGCTTTGAGCCCCCCCTTGCATTCTGGATGACAGTCTGTAAAGATTCTCAGTCATTGAGATCATGGTTATCCCAAAGGTGCTTTTTTCAGGAGGCAACTGGACTTTCTTATTTTTTCTTTTGAAGACGTTTCGCTTCTCATCCAAGAAGCTTCTTCAGCTCTGACTGGATAATGGGGAATGGAAGGATTTATATTCCTTGCAGACAGCTGGTCATTTGCATCCTTTTAGAGGGTCCTTGAAGCACTTGGAGGTTTATCTGTGTCCTCAGGGTCACCTGAGTAGTGCAAATAGTTCCTGTAGTCTGCAATTTTTCTCTCTGGAAATCCCTTCCTACTCCCACACCATTCCGAGGGTGTTCATCCCAAATTGTATAGCTAAAAGTCTGTAGAGATTCTCAGTCCTCCAGGTCATGGTTGTCCCAAATGTGCTTTTTTCAGGAGGCACCTGGACTTCCTTGTTTTTTCTTTGAAGATGTTTCGCTTCTTATCCAAGAAGCTTCTTCACCTCTGACTGGATGGTGAGGGATGGAAGGATTCCTTGCAGACAGGTGGTCATTTGCATCCTTTTAGAGCAGTGTTTCTCAACCTTGGTAGCTTGAAGATGGGTGGACTTCAACTCCCAGAATCCCCCCCCCAGCCAGCTGGCTGGGGGATTCTGGGAGTTGAAGTCCACCCATCTTCAAGCTTCCAAGGTTGAGAAACACTGTTTTAGAGGGTCCTTGAAGCACTCGGAGGTTTATCTGTGTCCTCAGGATCACCTGAGTGGTGCTCCTGGTTCCTGTAGTCTACAATTTTTCTCTCTGGAAATCCCTTCCTACTCCCACACCGTTCCGAGCATGTTCGTCCCAAATTGTATAGCTAAAAGTCTGTAGAGATTCTCAGTCCTCCAGGTCATGGTTGTCCCAAATGTGCTTTTTTCAGGAGGCAACTGGACTTTCTTGGTTTTTCTTTTGAAGACGTTTTGTTTCTCATCCAAGAAGCTTCTTTTCTTGGATGAGAATTCTGGGTGACCTTTTCTTCTGGGATCTTTGGGGAAAATCTCTTCAGTGACACAATGCCATTTCCCTTCTACTTTTCCTAGAAGATGCAGCAGCTTTTAAATGCAATAACTCCTGACCTAAGCATCTGGAAGCCATCTTTAGGCCTTGATTGTGTGGTTTTTGACTCAGCCGTGGTTCCTCCCTCCTTGTCTGCCTGACAATTTTCAAAATAGGCTTAGACAACAACATCAAAATTCCATGCAGGCACCAAACCTAACAAACCACCAGTAATGAGAACTTATGCATTATTCCGGCCATGAATTGTGAAACTCAACAGGAAGGAAACCATCAAGATAGGTTAGAATTAGAGATGCAAAAAAATACAGCTCACCCAGATTCCTTTCATGGACAACGGAGGCCTGAGGAATAAGTAATCCAAAACCCATTGCTCCATTGTTCAGATCTGGAAGGGAATTCTAGATGGCAAGAAAGGGTCTGCCATATTTTCAATCAGCTGTAGATTCCAGGAAGTCTTTAAAGGCAGTTCTAGGTAGATCAGGTCGCAATTGTCCAAGCAGGTGGTGACAATGGCCTGAGTCACTATTGCTAGGCCCTTTCACCTAAGGCAGTGTTCCCCAAACTTGACCCTTTGAAGATGTATGGACTTCAACTCCCAGAATTCCTCAACCAGGCATACTGGTTGGGGAATTCTGGGAATTGAAGTCCGTGCATCTTAAAATAGCCAAGTTTGGGAAACACTGACCTAAGGGAAAACTGCATCTGGAGCACCAGCTGAAGACAAGGAAGGACTTCATGGTGACAGCTTCCACCTGTTGTTCCAGCATGAGTCACAAGTCCAGGAGGGACCTAATTTTTTAAGAGCAAGTGCTTCCAAAGGGGTTTGGTTTGGTTCTGCAACCCAACAAGACAGACACAGACTTCAGAGGATAATTAGAACTGCAGAAAAAACAATTGCTACCAACTTGCCTTCCATTGAGGACCTGTATAGTGCACGAGTCAAAAAGACGGCTGTGAAAATATTTATGGACCCCTCGCATCCTGGACATAAATTGTGTCAACTCCTACCCTCAAAACGACGCTATAGGGCACTGCACACAAAAACAACTAGACACAAGGACAGTTTTTTCCCGAACGCCATCACTCTGCTGAACAAATAATTCCCTCAACACTGTCAAACTATTCACTAAGGCTGCATTACTATTATTATTAATCTTCTCATCGTTCCTATCATCCATCTTCTCCCCCTTATGACTGCAGGACTGTAACTCTATTGCTTGTATCTTTACGATTTATATTGTTTCCTAGTATGATTTGATTGCTTATTTGTACCCTATGACTATCATTAAGTGTTGTACCTTATGATTCGTGGTGAATGTATCTTTTCTTTTTATGTACACTGACAGCATATGCACCAAAGACAAATCCCTTGTGTGTCCAATCACATTTGACCAATAAAGAATTCTATTCTATTCTATTCTATTCTATTCTATTCTATTCTATTCTATTCTATTCTATTCTATTCTATTCTATTCTATTCCCCACCCAGAAGGGAGGTAGAGAACCTTGATAGATGAACAGCAATCCTGTCTTGCTAGGATATAATTTCAGCCTGTTCCCTCCCATCCAGACCCTCATAGCCTCCAAGCACCAGGTCGAGACTTCAAAAGGTATCACCAGCTCAGCCTGAGATTAAAATCCAAAATGGAGTCTCATCAGCCTATATGCATTTATCAAATTTAGAGATCACCCATCTCACTCATGGAAATGAGTCTGGATAGTATTGATAATGATGTATCATATCAAGCCGCAAATCAATCAATAACTTCTTTCCCAGTGGCTTCGCATAGCTGTAAATAGAGATAATTGACCTTTGTGGCCCCCTGCAGTGGGCAAATACAAGTCTGATCTCTTCTCCACCGCCATGAATGGAACCATCTGCTAAGGATGGTGCAGGATGGTGTGTCTCATTCTCAACAGTCTCAGATCAGAGGTGAAATCCAGCAGGTTCTGGCAGGTTCTGGAGAACCGGTAGCAGAAATTTTGAGTAGTTCGAAGAACCGGCAAATACCACCTCTGGCTGGCCCCAGAGTGGGGTGGGAATGGAGATTTTGCAATATCCTTCCCCTGGAATGGGGTGGGAATGGAGATTTTGCAGTATCCTTCCCCTGCCACGCCCACCAAGCTAAACCATGCCCACCAACTCACGCCCACAGAACTGGTAGTAAAAAAAATTTGGATTTCACCACTGTCTCAGATGGTTTAAAGAATGCCAAAGTTGATGATATCCAAGTCTACTGAGAGATCTAAGAGAATCAAGATAGGCGCATTGTCCCTGTTCAGCCCTTAAAAATTAGGTAGGCCAGGGAATCTTAACAGCTGCCAAGTGGGATATTTGCAGCCACCTTGGTACCTGTAGGGACTTTGTTACCTGCCTAGACTGAGCTTCTGAAGTAGCTTAAAACTAGCTTGAAGCCCTCAACTCAAGCTAGTCGCTCAGGAAAGAAAAAATACAGAAACGATTTAATATATTTGAAATGAAATATAGTGGTTGTACCAAAGGTGCTTTTTCAAAAGGCAACCGGACTTTAATTTTCCTTGAAGACGTTTCTCTTTTCATCCAAGAAGCTTCTTCAGTTCCGTTCTTGGATGAGAAGTGAAACGTCTTCAAGGAAAAAACAAAGCCCAGTTGCCTTTTGAAAAAGCCATTTGGGGACCTGAATGACTGAGAATCTCCATAGAAATATGGTAATTGTATGTAGATTAAGTGAATGGGAGAGAAAAACCCTCTGTAATAAATTCCATTTGTTTGTCTGGCGTGTCTTCTTAGTCACAGAGCGCGTCTAACTGGAATACTTGTTCAAATACTGAAATGAAATCTTTTCATTTTGTAAAAAATTGTAAGAACCATCCTGGCTTGGATGGATCTTTGCCCTGTTTACCAATGCCTAAAGTATCTACAATTTTTTATGTATCAGGATGGATTATGTCAGTGGTGAAATCTAATTTTTTTTACTACCGATTCTGTGGGCGTGGCTTGATGGGCATGGCATAGCTTGGTGGGCGTGGCTTGGTGGGTGTGGCAGGAGAAGGATACTGCAAAATCTCCATTCCCTCCCCACTCCAGGGGAAGGATACTGCAAAATCCCCATTCCCTCCCCACTCCAGGAGAAGGATACTGCAAAATCTCCATTCCCTCCCCACTCCAGGGGAAGGATACTGCAAAATCCCCATTCCCTCCCCACTCCAGGAGAAGGATACTGCAAAATCCCCATTCCCTCCCTACTCATGGGGAAAGGATTTTGCAAAATCTCCATTCCCATCCCACTCTGGGGCCAGCCAGAGGTGGCATTTGCCAGTCCTCCGAACTACTCAAAATTAATGCTACCGGTTCTCCGAACTACTCAAACTTTCCGCTACCAGTTTTCCAGAACCTGTCAGAACCTACTGGATTTCACCCCTGGATTATGTTCTTGCATAGTTTTGCCACATTTAAACTATGACTCTTTTAAACTAACAATTTGTTTTAGTTCTTATACTGATAACCAACAGTGCAAATTCCACCTCTTGGCATGGAAATGCTTAATACCACATCCACCCTGCAGTTTCCCTTGCACCTGTTTAATTGTTCAGTACAAACTACAGTTGCAAATATTTAGAAAAGTGTGAATTATGCATGTGTGCCATGTGGCTAACAAATTAGAAATATTTTTTCAAAGCTAAGCATTTTGGTTTCCATCTCTGGCTGCTGTGCAAGCTTCATCAATGGAACAAAACCTTTTTGAACGGAAAATATGTGAACGATGAGTCATTAAATCAAAGAATCACAGAGTTGGAAAGGGGTATCAAAGTTTGTCTGGTTCAATGTTCTTCAAATTTGGCAAGTATAAGTTGGGTGGACTTCAACTCCCAGAATTCCCTAGCTATCATAGCTGGTACATTTAGGCTGACATTCTTTTTTTTTCCAGGTCTCTGTGGTCTTAAGGTATCTCATACGTAAAACTTGGCTTAATTGCAAAAAATACAATCTGGAGCCATAAGAGCTTCATCACAATTTGTTTTTCAGTTCCCATTTTCCAATAAACCTTTGGGGAGGCATCAAAGAGATAAATTAGTAAATTGTCCATTTGAGTTCAGTTGAATCAAATTGGGCCCAATTGAGTTCAACTGAGTCAAACTGGGTCCAGTTGAGTTTGATTGGATTGAGAGGGGCAGCTATAGAAAATAAACAAATAAATAAAATGCTCTTTGTATTTTGCAGGGGTTTAACATACTCTTTTCAGTTCTTATATTTGCCCCTCCCCCCCAAAACTGGATTTTGTGCCTATTTTTTTCTTATTTTTAACCTACTTTTGAAGGAAAGTTTTTGATATAGACTGTTGAGTCTATGAGTTGATGAACGTTGCCTATTTCGGCTATCTAGCAATGCTGCTTGGCCTGACAGCATCTCTCTTCACACAACAAATCAAATTAGGGGTGACTGTCTCAAGCGGAATATGTTTGAAGGGTAATTCAGCCGGATCTTTGAACTGATTTGATTTTCCCAATTTGATTCAGATTGGATCAATGATCCAAGTAGAGTCAATTACCCAAATTGGATCAATGTCGAATAGCACACACACACCCCCCAAACAGAAAACCAGATCAGTTGTAGCACTTCCTCCGCCAATCAAGTCAAAACACTTATCGGAGAAAACACTTATCGGAGACATTTTCAAGGACATGGAGAATAAAAGAGAACACTGGAAGGCCTCTTTTGAAAGGAGGGTGGGGGGAAACCTTACGAAGTTACCAGGGTGATTTCTGCAAAAAATGTATTTTTAATTGTGAGTGAGCAACTAATTGGATAATCATTTATCAGAGATGGTGTATAGTCGTGATGGTGAACCTTTGGCATATGTGCTAGAGGTGGCACGCAGCACCTTCTCTGATGGCACGCGAGCCATCGCCCCAGTTCAGCTCTGCTGTGCATGCACACGTGCCTCCCATTGCCCAGCTGGTCTTTGGATCTCTGCCATGCATGCGCAGGGGGTGGGGCATGCAGGGGGTGGGGTGCATGTGCAGGGGCCGTGCATGCATTGCATTTTGGGGGGTTCGGGCCTGCGGTTTGGGCACTCGGTCCCGGAAAAGGTTAGCCATCACTGGTATATAGTGTATCTTGCCGGGTGTTGGACTTGATCATCTTTTAAATTGCTCCCTTCTCTGTGTTTCTATGCATTGTGAGACATTCCCATTCAGGCTATATTATCTGATTATTTTTTTCTGAACACATGCACGCACACACACACGCACGTGTTGTTTCCTCTCTGTGTGGAATAATCAGCTGCTTTGAAAACTTACATATTTATTGCCTGCTTAGATTATTTTCCCCCTTCTAATCAGTTTATCTCACCTGTTATCAGATGGCTGTTGGCTGAGATTTCCTGAACAACAGCATCAGAAGGGAGGGGAGGGAAGATCAGTTCTGGTGCAACTGCTGAGTCAAAACCCAGGCCTTGAAAAGTTCAAGGAGATCAGATGATCCTATTACTTCCCTGAGTCCTATTGAAATGTTGCCAGCAACATCTGGGGCTTAGCTAGGACAAACAGTGGGGATTCAGCTGCTTCCAGATAAGGCTTTTGAGGGTGGCCCCAACTCCCATCACAGGATGATGTTTGGGGATTTGGGATTGCCCCATTGTTGTCCAATTATCACGCTCGTGTGCTTTTTTTCTGGGCTGTGTTGACCCAACAGAAGGGCAGGCTTGGCACAAGAAGATAGCCCGGGTTCATTTTCACCTGGACTTCCCTGCCTCTTAGCCAGTGCTGCAGAACCAACCCATTTAACCCAGAGGTGGGTTCTACTTACCTTTACTACCGGTTCACAACGGGATTGCGCGTACGTGCTCGCTTCGCTAGCGCACACACCTTGCTTCTGTGCATGTGCAGATCGCTTCTGATGACGTCAGGTTCATTGGGCGGAGCCTCCCACTGGTTTTACTACCGGTTCTATAGAACCAATCCAAACCGGGGGGGCAACCCAGCACTAATCTAACCCCACTTTTCATGGAAGATGTGGGTAATCCACCACTTACAACAGCGGTGAAATCCACTTACCTTTGCTACCGGTTCGGGAATGGGATGCATGAACAGAGGTGAAAAAAAGGGATGTAATGTTGTCCCAGCGGGTGAGCGAAGCCTCCCGCTGCCGCTGCCGCTACCGGTTCGCACAAGCCGGATAGAACCGGCTGGATTTCACCACTGACTTAAACAACCACAATTCAGCCCAACATTTATGTTGCTAAACAAGACCGTTGTTCAGTGAGTTTTGCCCCATTGGATGAGCTTTCTTGCCACGGTGGTTAAGTGAATCATCGCAGTTCTTAAAGTCAGGGTTAATTGAATCTGGCTTCCCCACTCACTGATTTCGCTCGTCAGAAGGTTGCCAAAGGTATCACGTGACCCTTGGACCAGTGGTGGGATTCAAGTAATTTAACAACCGGTTCTCTGCCCTAACGATTTCTTCCAATAACCAGATTGCCAAACGGCTCAGAAAGTTAACAACCGGTTCTCCCGAAGTGGTGCGAACCGGCTGAATCCCACCACTGCCCGGGACGCTGCAACCGTCCTACCTAGGAGTCAGTTGCCAAGTGTCTGAATTTTGATCACGTGACCACGGGGATGCTGCAATGGTCATAAGCATGAAAAATGGCCATCTGTCCATTTTTTTGCCCGAGCCACTGTAACTTCAAACAGTCACTAAACCAATGGTTGTAAGTCAAGGACTAACTGCATTACGTGAGCCGAGAAACTTGGCTGTAATTTGATAAACAGGGAAAGCGTGTTCTGCCAAGGGAGAAACTTGTATCTTCTTCTTTGGGTTCCGCGTGTCTTTCCTCCTCTCTCTCTCTCTCCTGCAACTGGGGCGTGAGGTCAGGTGGGCGGGTGTCGATGAAAAAAAAAAACAACAGGAAACATTTGGGTCTTTTATTAGCTGCTGTGCGCTGCCTCACAGCTGTAGGTGACTAATCTGATCTCTGCATCTCTGCGGTGTCCTGTTTGCTGCGCCTGCACCCCATCTCGGCTCACCTGGTGCCGGACCAGCCTGCCACTCAGCCCGGCGTCGTCAACACCCACACCCAGGCTGCTCTTCCTCCCGCCCACGGGCCTTCTGCTTTGCCGCTCGCAGCTCCCAAGGGCAAAGCAGCTGACCCAGCTGAGCACCAGCAGCAACGGAGGCCTTGCCCTGCTCCCTGAGTTAACCGATAAGAGATTAACAGAGTTGGAAGGGACCTTGAAGGTCATCTAGTCCAACCCCCCACCCAAACAGGAGACCCTACACCATTTCTGACAGATGGCAGTCCAATCTTTTCTTGAAAGTCTCAAGTGATGAAGCTCCCACAACTTCCGAAGGCAACTTCTGTTCCATGGGTTGATTGTCCTCACTGTCAGAAAGTTCCTCCTCATTTCTAGGTTGAATCTCTCCTTGATCAGTTTCCATCCATTATTCCTTGTCTGGCCTTCAGGTGCCTTGGAAAATAGCTTGACCCCCCCTCCTCTCTGTGGCAGCCCCTCAAGTATTGGAACACTGCCATCATGTCTTCCCTGGTCCTTCTCTTCACTTTTTGGTGAGGTGCTTTTTTCAGGAGGCAACTGGGCTTTTTTGTTTTTTTCTTTTGAAGACATTTCGCTTCTCATCAAGAAGCTTCTTCAGCTCTGACTGGTCCAGTTGCCTCCTGGAAAAGCATCTGTGGGACAATCATGAGCTGGAATCTCTACAGTCTCTGGCAGGGTATCAAAACCTGACTCGACTGGTTGCCTCAGAGTCCAGTGGCAGTGGAGGCAGTGGCAGTCTGTATTAGAGATGGCTTGTGGCCTAACAGGGAAGATGCTATCCACTGTACCGATCTTTGGTTTTGCTTTTTCTCCCTCCTTCTCTTCGCCTCTAGAGTTTTTAATATTTAATATTTATGATTTCAATTATAAGCTGCCCAGAGTCAGATGGGCGGCATATAAATTTAATGAGTAAAATAAGGACAGTGGCCCCTCTCCTTCGATTCCACAAAACTCTTAAAAACCTAGTTTGGACCCAGGCCTGGGGTTATTGTTTTGTTGTTGTTGTTCTTTTGGGTTTTGGAGCAGGGGGGGAAATGAGCTATATTGTTTGTTTGATTTGTGTTATTTTTAGATAATTTAGGGCTGCCTGTGTGGTTTTAGATTTTATCTGTAAAGGATTTGGGGGCAAGAGTTTTATCCTGCCCCAAATCCATTGGAATTACTCTGTTTCCCTGAAAATAAGACATCCCCTAATAATAAGCCCAATCGGACTTTTGAGTGCATGCACTAAAATAAGCCTCCCCTGAAAATAAGCCCTCCCCAAAAATATTTAAACGCAGCGCTGGAAATCAGGTAAGACGGCAAGAGGAGCCCCATCTTGCTCCATGCGCCCCAAAATAATAAGACCCCCCCAAAAAATAAGGCCAAGCACTTATTTCAGGGTTCAAAAAATGTAAAACAGTGTCTTATTTTCAGGGAAACATGGTAAAAGGTAAAGGTTCCCCTTGCACATATGTCCTAGTTGTTCCCAACTCTAGGGGGCAGTGCTCAACTCCGTTTCAAAGCCGAAGAGCCAGCGCTGTCCAAAGATGTCTCCATGATCATGTGGCCGGCATGACTAAATGCCAAAGGCACACGGAACGCCTTCCCACCAAAGTGGTCCCTATTTTTCTACTTGCATTTTTTACGTGCTTTCGAACTGCTACGTTGGCAGAAGCTGGGACAAGTCAAGGGAGCTCACCCCGTTACGCGGCACTAGGAATTCAAACCGCTGAACTGTCAACCTTTTGATTGACAAGCTCAGTGTCTTAGCCACCGCGTCCATTGGAATTAGGTGACTATAATAAATTTAAACAGTTAAATAAAGAAATCTGCTGCTGCTGATGATAACAATGATCAGGATTATCCCTCCTCTAAAGTAATAGATGTCCGATGGTGGGCAAACTACAACACCTGCATTCTTTCCTTACTGTGCAAAACAAGCAATGCACAGACTTGTATTGCCTGGCATTACAAGCTCAAACTGTGTCATTGTTTTATAATGATGTCATGGCACAAGTCATCATTTTGACATTGTTGGGACTTGTAATGGAAGTCTCTCCTCAGGGTGGCCAGAAGCTACAAGGGACAGGGCTCCTGAACCTTCAGAGCAAAAGGTTTTTCAATAATGCAGATTATATCTCAGAAAAAGGATATAATTTATTTATTTATTTATTTCATGTATTTATATGCCGCCCTTCTCCAGAAGGACTCAGGGTGGCAAACACAAATTAAAAACATGTACAACAAAATCCCATTTTAAACCAAATTAAGTTATAAATAATAAATAATAAAACCCAGAATCAGAGTCAGCCTATTTGCTTGAACAACCAAGTCTTCAGGTCCCGACGGAAGGAGTGGAGATCAGGAGCCGTCCGGAGCTCAGTAGGCAACTCATTCCAGAGGGTGGGAGCACCCACAGAGAACGCCCTACCCCTTTAATGCAGTGCTCAAAACTACTTTACTGGATCCCTGCTTTTAAAAGTCCTCAACTTACAACCGTTTGCAAAGCAGCCATTCGAAATTACAAGGGCACTGAAAAAGTGATGTCAACCAGTGCTCACACTTTTGACTGGTCAGGTGATCAAAATTCAGGCACTTGACAACCGACACACCTTCACAATAGCTGCAGCATTCTCAGGTTATGTGATTGTCATTTGCAACTGGGGAAAGAAATATCCCTCTGGTTCAGTTCCAAGCCGGGAGAAAGACACTGGAAACATGGAGGCTGATTGGAAAGATGGTTTAATGATGAAACAGAACCACATGGGCTTGAGGTCCTGGTGCAGCTGACCACATGGAGATTATACCATGTTTTTATACCTTCTCTTGGGCTTTGCGCTTGAGCTTCCTGTTCCTGCGCAAGAACATGTATTCTATTAGCTGTTGTCAGACTCTCATGGGGCCATGCAAGGGTTATGTAGGGGTCATAGCTGGCTCTATAGGTTGTCTGAGCTTCCAAGTTTGGTGGACGTTTGTGAGGGTGATGCAATGAAGGGGCGTTGGGCAATTCCTATTGTGGCTGAATGGCTTTTTCCTGTGTTGGATCTTGGGTGAGGGTATTTGGCTTATGAATAGAGCTATCTATCTCTTTATCCCTTAAGTGCTGGCATCTGCTGAGAGCTATTAAGAAAGGTGGGGTGGGATGCTTTCCCCCTCTAAAAAACATGTTTCTCCATCTCTCTTCCAGGAAAATATAATATTCTGCCTTTTTTAAATATTTCTCAAAATATTTCATTCTTCTAGGACAGGAGTGGGTGCTAATTTTCTACACAAGCTTAAGTCAATGGGAGAAGCAAAGATTTGCTTAACGGCCATGTGATTTGCTTAGCAACTGCTGTGATTCACTTGACAACCATGGCAAAAAGGTTGTAAAACTGGGCATGACCCAGTTAACATCCGCTTTGTTTAGTAATGGAAATTCCGGCCACCATTTGTGGTTACGAGTTGAGGACTACCTAAAGTGCGGTCAGATAAAGGCAATGAAAATTAGTGTCTCCCTGAGATATGTACATGCAGATGCCATGAAGCCATCGAAAATTTCATGCTAACCAGGCTGAGCATGTTATGCAAATGGCACAGCCAGCCTTGCAACTGATGAGGCTAAATGCACGGTATGGATCTAGCCACTGGCTGAAAGCATCAACCTCCAAAGTGAACCTGCTTCCCCAGACATAGAGTTGCGGGTGTGTCTATAACATCTGGAGATCCATGTCTATCGTAATTGGTATCATAATGGTAAAAGTATCGTAATTGTAAATCGTCGCTGAATATGACTTATGACTAATATGTTTGTGGCCGCCAAGAGCATTCTCCATCCTTAAAATGACCCAAATAAGTTTTTTCCTTTTGTCTTATCGTGAACTTTAACAGATTTAACAGATTAACAGAGTTGGAAGGGACCTTCTAGGTCATCTAGTCCAACCCCCCACCCAAGCAGGAGACCCTACACCATTTCTGACAGTCTCTTCTTGAAAGCTTCCAGTGATGAAGCTCCCACAACTTCCGAAGGCAACTTCTGTTCCATGGATTGATTGCTCTCACTGTCGGAAAGTTCCTCCTTATTTCTAGGTTGAATCTCTCCTTGTTCAGTTTCCATCCATCATTCCTTGTCTGGCCTTCAGGTGCTTTGGAAAATAGCTTGACCCCCTCCTCTCTGTGGCAGCCCCTCGAATATTGGAAGACTGCTATCATGTCTCCCCTGGTCCTTCTCTTCACTAGACTAGCCATGCCCAGTTCCTGCAACCATTCTTCATAGATTTTAGTCATAATAATCATTATGGAGGCAAATAGGCCAGTTCATGGTCTGAAAGAGATCCGACAGGTGAGCTGAAGAAGCTTCTTGGATGAGAAGTGAAACATCTTCAAAGAAAAACAAGGAAGTCCAGTTGCCTCTTGAAAAAGCACCTTTGGGATGATCTGATAGGTGAGAATTATACCTGGAGCCATCATGTCACCTGCATATACAGATAGTCTCAACTTATAACCATTTATGTAGTGACCATTTGAAGTTGCAACAGCACTGGGGAAAAAAATGACTTAAGACCAGTTTTCATGCTTACAGCCATTGCCCATGTCATGTGATCAAAATTCGGATACTTGGCAACTGGCATGTAATTTTTGACAGTTGCACTGTCCTGGGGTCATGGGATCAACATTTGTCACCTTCCCAGCTGGCTTCTGACAAGCAAAGTCAATGGGAGACCCCAGATTCGCTTAATGACCCCATGTTTCAGTTAACAACTGCAGTGATTCGTTTAACGACTGTTATCATGTGGTCATGTGGCCATCACCTTTTGTGACCTCCTGACAAGCAACGTCAACACCAGATCCACTTAACAACCGTGTTACTAATTTTTTTTTTTTAATTTGATTTATATGCCGCCCTTCTCCGGAGACTCAGGGCGGCTTACAATGCGTTTAAGCAATAGCCTTCAGACTTTTGTATATTTTTATACCAAGTCAGCTTATTGCCCCCACAAACTGGGTCCTCAATTTACCTACCTTAGAAAGGATGGAAGGCTGAGTCAACCCTGAGCCTGGCAAGATTCGAACTTACTAATTGCAGACAGCTGGAGTTAAATTACAATGCATTAGTCTGCTGAGCTATCCAGGCTCTGAACTATCCAGGCAATTTCACACCTGAAGTGATTCACTGAGCAAGAAGGGTCATAAAATGGGGCCAAAACTCACTTTTTTCTTTAGCAAGGGGATTTCGGGGCTCAGTTGTGGCCGTTACATCAAGGACTACCTATGCTGCAACCACCAGCCTGTCACGATCCACGTATCGTGAGCCTGCCCTGAAACCCATCCTCCACTCCCCATTCCCAGGCACTGAACTTTGTTGAACTCCCTGTTCCTCTTTCACATGTTCTTATTGTTTCTAGTTGGCCTACTTAGAGTCCCCATTTGGCGAGTTGGAATTTGGAAGTCAACATATGCAGATGAGAAGGAGCTGGGCCTCTCCCCCTCCATTTCTGGGAAAGGCTAGTGGGGCAAAACCAGGCCCAGCCAAAGAGGTCCTGTTCTTTGGTAGGCCTGTTGACTCACAGGAAGTGGCCCGTATCGATGATTCAACAGCCAAAGGGGGTTTGCTGGTTTGTTTTACTTCCTCCCTGAGTGTTTTCTTACAATCTTCAGCTTGCTTTCTAGAATGTCTCCTTGCCCATATGGTCGGCAACAGCAGCAGCAGCAGCTGGACAGTGCACGTCCTGCAGTTGTCCAGATGTGGATCTCCTTAACCCTTATGGAAGGATACTTAGTGGTCACTCAGGTGCTGCCCCAGAAGTGGTCACTGATTTGCACCCATTTTTGCACAGGCTTGTACTTTCATTGTATGACCTGCCTTTCATAATGCAGTCCAAGTCAGCTGCAGTAAAATATAAGCCATTCAATATCGGCACAACAATTCAATTGAATAGAAACGCCACTGAAAAGTCCTGGAGGAAGTTGCTGATGAATATCTTGAAAGCAGAGAGAGCAGGATCCAAAAGCAAGTGGCGGGAGAGTACATTCCATCGCTTGGGAATGGCCAAGTCTGGTTTCTAGTCCTCATGGCTTCAAGGATGGGGTAGAGATAAAATGGAGCACTTTGGACACTAAGAAGTGCTCTCTATACGCATGAACCATCATCAGAGTGGCATCTCCAGCTGAACAGCTTCCTGCCTTACTAAATTCAACAGGAATGTGCAGCGGAGAACAATGTAGAAATAATAGCCACACGTTATTGTATTTCAGAACAACAACGCATCTCCCCATTCATCTGTGAAGATAATGATCACAGAAGGATGGTTGGAAAGTTTGTGTGAGTGGTTGGCTCCCCAGATTTTTCTGGGTCCAATTCCCCCTCCTTTACATTCATTCATTCATTCATTCATTCATTCATTCATTCATTCATTCATTCAAATTTGTTATAGCTTCCCAATTTAATGGTTCCCCAGGCCAGTGTTTCTCAAGAAGGCTTGCTGGGGGATTCTGGGAATTGAAGTCCACCCATCTTAAATTGGCCAAGCTGAGAAACACTTCCCTGGGAGCAGTAGCGGGATTCAAATTTTTTTACTACCGGTTCTGTGGACTTGGTGGGCATGGCCAGGGAGTGTGACAGGCAGCACTTGGCCTCCTGCAACCCCCGGGGTACAAAAATGGGCCGTCGGGGGGAGGGGGGTTGTGCCCCATTTTGGACCTAGGAGACCTCCCTGATGCTCTTGGGAGCCAAATCTGGGCAGGTGGGGACTCCAGGAAGGGGCGGGAAGGGCCTGGTGGCTCAGCAGACTGATAGCATTATGATTAACACCAGCTGTCTGTAATTACTGTAAATTCGAATCTCACCAGGCTCAAGGTTGACTCAGCCTTCCATCCTTTCTAAGGTAGGTAAATTGAGGACCCAGTTTGTGGGGGCAATAAGCTGACTTTGTATAAATATACAAAAGGATGAAGGCTATTGCTTAATGCATTGTAAGCCGCCCTGAGTCTCCAGAGAAGGGCGGCATATAAATCAAATTAAAAAAAAAAATTAAAAAAAATTTTTTTTTAAAAGGAATGGGGCCAGCCAACAATTTAATTACCGGTTCCCTCAAACTGGCCCGAACCGGCTTAATCCGACCACTGCCTAGGTGTTGTACAAAACCAAAATATTCCATGAAAACAGATCAAACCTAAAATCATACAGGCATCCCAGACTAAAATGATCTTAAAAGCAACACAAATCAAATACACACACACACACACACACCATACATACAATAATATATTAGCTTTGGCCTTGGGACAAAATCAAGCATTCCAGAATTCTAGGAGAGAGGGTGCTGCCTTTATCTCAGGGTGGCTATTCACACACACACACACAGCCCCACATCCTCCCAAAGAAAACAACAAAATTTGGTCTCTCTCCTCCCAAGAGTCCCAGCACCCCAATCAATGACTTCTTGGGGTTTTCAGAAGGTTGAAAGACTGAATTGTAGTCTGGGCAAAAGTTCTCCACCTTCAGGATAGACAGTTCAAAGCATCGGCTTCCTTCCCCGTGGCATCCTTAAATCAAAGCCCTTGCTTTGATTTTGGCATCATGATGATTGGTGGACAAGCAAACACTCCAAGGTCATTTCCCAAATCGCAAACTTAAAGACTAGCAAATCGCAAATTTAGGGAGTGGGGAGGCATGATAGCAATATTCCAGTATTTGAGGGGCTGTCAGAAAGAAGAGGGGGTCGGTCTATTCTCCAAAGCACCTGAAGGCAGGACAAGAAGCAATCGATGGAAACTAATCAAGGAGAGAAGCAATCTGGAATTAAGGAGAAACTTCCTGACAGTGAGAACAATTAACCAGTGGAACAACTTGCCACCAAAAGTTGTAGGTGCTTGATCACTGGAGATTTTAAAGAAGAGACTGGACAGTCACTTGTCTCAAATGGTATAGGGCCTCCTGCTTGAGCAGGGGGTTGGACTAGAAGACCTCAAGGTCCCTTCCAGCTCTATTCTAATTGATTGATTAACTAGAAAACGTGAAACGTCCAGAGCAGAAAGCCCAGGGCAAGTCCAGGCCACAGTGTACAGATCAGGGGTGAAATGCTCCCGGTTTGGACCGGCTCGGGCGAGTAGGTAGCGATGGCAGCGGGCAGTTTGGAGAACCGGTAGCAAAAATCCCTGCCCCCGCTCTCCATGCCCAGCTGAGCCGCGCAATCATCAGAGGCTTTTTTTCTTTTAAATGCCTCTGTCGAGCCAAGCTCTGACGATCCAAGCTCTGACGATCCCAGCTGAGTTGTCTGCCGATCAGGCAACTCAGCTGGGATCGTCAGAGCCATTTAAAAGAAAAAAAAAGTTTTTTTCTTTTAAATGGTTCTGACGATCCAAGCTCTGATGATCCCAGCTGAGTTGCCTGATCGGCAGAGGGTTTTTTAAAAACACTCTGACGATCAGGCAACTCAGCTGGGATCGTCAGAGCCTTTTGAAAGCATTTTTTACATGGTTTTACATGTAAAAAATAGTTTTAAAAGTTAAAAAAAAATTGGCCACGCCCGCCCAGTCACATTACCCCCCCAAGCCACGCCCACAGAACTGGTAGTAACAAATGTTAGATTTCACCCCGGTACAGATCCCAGCACGCTGTCTTGTCCATCAATCCCAGCCCCGTGGGCCCTTCCTTCAGAGAATCAACCTAGAATAAGGAGAAACTTCCTGACAGTTGGAACAATTAATCATTGGAACAACTTGCCTCCAGAAGTTATGGGTGCTCCAACATTGGAGGATTTTAAGAAGAGATTGAACAACCATTAGTCTGAAAGGGTCTCCTGCTTGAGCAGGGGGTTGGACTAGAAGACCTCCAAGGTCCCTTCCAACTCTTTTATTCTGTTATTCTGGTTCCCACTGGCTGGTGGGGGCAGCTGAACCCAAAGCACGGTTTGCAGTGAACTCAGCGCTAAAGAACTGAAACCTGCAAATGGTTAAGTCAGCACTTTCCCAGGGGAGAAGCTGGCCAGCCCACATTCCCTTCCTGTGCCTGCACTTTCCCTTTCAAGGTTCTCAGGGTAATTAATACTTCGCTAATGACACACCTTCCAGGCACTTGCCCAGGTGCAAAGAAAGGATTGCTCACTCTGTGCCCAGGCCTTGTCCTCACAAGTCTAGGGGGAAGCGGGCGCCTTGCCTGATCGAGCAAAAAGAAGAAAAAAGGTCAATCAAAAACGGGCTGATTACATCTCACGCCCCCTTCCTCTTCCTTGCATACATGCGCTGCGCGCACGCAATACACAGCCCTGCTTTTTGCACCCATGCTTTCATGTGTGATCGGGCCCAACAGCACTTCCTCCCCGGTGTTTCTATGCCCTGGGGACGCATTCCATCTGCCAGGAAAAATACAAGATAGGTGGGCAACGGCATGATATGAGTGGTACCATCACAAGTCCTAGACCCAGTTTGAGCCTTTCTTCATCCCGCTCTGGCTTTTTAACCACTTATCATGGCTCCCGGCCCTCTCAATTCCTGGCAAATAGATGGAGAAGAAATGGAGGTAGTGACAGATTTTATTTTCCTGGGCTCCAAGATCACCGCAGATGGGGACTACAGCCAAGAAATTAAAATACATTTGCTCCTGGGGAGGAAAGCTATGGCAAATCTAGACAGCGTACTAAAAAGCAGAGACATCACCCTGCCAACAAAAGTGCGTATAGTCAAGGCTATGGTTTTCCCAGTTGCAATGGATGGCTGTGAAAGTTGGACCATAAGGAAGGCTGAGCGCCAAAGAATTGAGGCTTTTGAACTCTGGTACTGGAGAAGACTCCTGCGAGTCCCTTGGACTGCAAGGCGATCAAACCGGTCAGTCCTAGAGGAGATCAACCCTGACTGCTCTTTAGAAGGCCGGATCCTGAAGATGAAACTCAAATACTTTGGCCATCTAATAAGAAGGAAGGTCTCACTGGAGTAGAGCCTAATGCTGGGAAAGATGGAGGGCAAAAGAAGAAGGGGACGGCAGAGAACGAGGTGGCTGGATGGAGTCACTGAAGCAGTTGGCGTGAGCTTAAATGGACTCCAGAGGATGGTAGAGGACAGGAAGGCCTGGAGGAAAGTTGTCCATGGGGTTGTGATGGGTCGGACATGACTTCGCGACTAAGAACAACAAATCCTCGACTTACAGCAGTTCGTTTAGTGACTGCTCAAAGTTACAACGGCACTGAAAAACGTAACTGTTTTTGCACTGTTATGACCTTTGCAGCATCCCCTGAGAATCACCTGAGCAAAATTCAGATGCTTGGCAAGCGGTTCATATGTAATGTCCCGGGATCATGTGATCCCATTTTGCAACCTCCTGACAAGCAAAGTCAATGGGAAGCCAGAGTCACATAACGCCCATATTACTAACTGCAGGGATGCACTTAACAGCTGTGGCAAGAAAGGTCATAAAATAGGGCAAAACTCACTTAACAAATGTCTCCACAAAAATTTTGGGATCAGTTATAGTCATAAGCCAAGGATTACCTGTATCTTGTCCAGTGAAGTCTTCTTAAAAACATAAAAGCTTGTAAGGTGTTTTGCAAATTTTCATGAGCCCCCAGAAAAGCAGAACAGGTAGTCTTCAACCTACGACCGTGATGGCGAACCTATGGCACGGGTGCCACAGGTGGCACCCAGAGCCATATTGGTGGGCACGCGAGTGTTGCCCTAGCTCAGCTCCAGTGCGCATGCGTGCACCGGCCAACTGATTTTCAGGCCTTCCAGTCTCACCGGAAGTCAGGAAACTAGCCGTTTCCGGCCTCCGGAACGCCTCCGGGGTGATGGGGAAGGCTGTTTTTGCCCTCCCCAGGCTCCTAGAAAGGCTCTGGAGCCTGGGGAGGTGGAAAAATGAGCTTACCGGGCCCACCGTGCCATCGTGTGCCAAAAGCAGGGGGAAGTGTGTGTGGGGGTCACATGCACATGTGCAGGAGGGCGGAGCACATTGAATTATGGATGTGGGCACCCACACCCGTGACCCCCCACACTCCCCCCACTTTTGGCACACGACTGAACTACGACCACAACTGAGTCCAATATTTCTGTTGCTAAGTGAGGTTAAATGAGATTTGCCCCAATTCTACATCTTTCTTGCCACAGCTGTTAAGTGAATCACTGCAATTGTTAACTTAGTAACACGGCTTTTAAGTGAATCTGGCTTCCCCATTGACTTTGCTTGTCAGGAGGTTTGCAAAAGGAGATCACATGACCTCAGGACACTGCAACCGTCATAAATATGAGTCAGTTGCCAAGTCTCTGAAAGTTTGATCACGTGACCATGGGGATGCTGCAACGGCAATAAGTGTGAAAAAAAAGTCATAATTCTCTTTTTTTCAGTGCCGTTGTAACTTCGAACAACAGAACTTCGAACTGTTGTAAGTCAGGGGCTGCCTGTATTTTGAAACAGAACCTGGAAGTTTTCTCTTTCTCCTTTTCTCTCCTCCATCACAGAGCAGCTGCTTTGGCATTTTCGAAAACTCCATCCTGTAGTATCCTGGTAGGGATGGGCAAGTGATTCCTGCTCCTGGGAGCAGAGCTTTTTCTCTGAGCCAGACTGGTGTAATCGACTGGTGTAATCAATGCTGTAATCGATGGGATTCGATTACATGGGAATTGAGGTGCATGTGGACATGTTTTACAATCACCAAAACTAAACAAGCGAGAACACATCTTGGCATGTTGGGAAAAGCCAGCTAGAAACTGCAGTATACAGAAATGAAATATGGTGTAACAGAGTTGGAAGGGACCTTATAGGTCATCTAGTCTAGCCCCACGCTCAAGCAGAAGACCCTATACCATTTCTGACAAATGGCGGTCCAGTCTCTTGAAAGCTTCCAGTGATGAAGCTCCCACAACTTCCGAAGGCAACTTCTGGTCCATGGGTTGATTGTTCTCACTGTCAGAAAATTTCTCCTTATTTCCAGGTTGAATCTCTCCTTGATCGGTTTCCATCCATTATTCCTTGTCTGGCCTTCAGGTGCTTTGGAAAATAGCTTGACCCCCTCCTCTCTGTGGCAGCCCCTCAAATATTGGAGCACTGTTATCATGTCTCCCCTGGTCCTTCTCTTCACTGGACTAGCCATGCCCAGTTCCTGCAACCGTTCATCGTATGTTTTAGCCTCCACGTTTTATGGAACCAACCATAGTTGTCTGAATGTGAGCAATCAAGTGATCGTAACCGATGGCTCATAATCATAACCACAATGGCTGAAGGACCCAACGGCCAAGCCAAAATTAATGGCTCAAAGGTGGCAAAATGGTGAAGGGCCATTCAAGTCCACCCTTGACTGATGCTCACTAGATGGCAACAAAGTTTTGTTACTGTGAGTTTAAAAAGAAGGGGAAGGCCTCCTTCGCCATGTGTTGCCTTGAAAGAAAGAATATAAATAGAATAAACACAAACAAACCACATCACAGCAGAGGATATGATATGCCTTACATGTAAATACACCTGACATCATATGATGGCTCAGGAACCTGCCATGATTTCCTTCTGAAAAGAGAGAGAAGTCTGGTAAAGATCTATGGAGATTCTCAATCGTCCAGGTCATGGTTGTCCTAAAAGTGCTTTTCAAAAGGCAATCGGACTTTCTTTGGGGTTTTTTTCCCTTGAAAATGTTTTGCTTCTCATCCACAAAGCTTCTTCTGTTTGGAACTGAAGTGAACTAAACAAAAGAAGCTTCTTGGATGACAAGCGAAAGGTTTTCAAGGGGAAAAAAACCAGAGAATGTCCGATTGCCTTTTGAAAAGGTCTTTTAACAGATTAACACAGTTGGAAGGGACCTTCTAGGTCATCTAGTCCAACCTCCCGCTCAAGCAGGAGACCCTACACAATTTCTGACAGAGGGCAGTCCAGTCTCTTCTTGAAAGCCTCCAGTGATGAAGCTCCCACAACTTCTGAAGGCAACTTCTGTTCCATGGGTTGATCGTTCTCACTGTCAGAAAGTTCCTCCTTATTTCTAGGTTGAATCTCTCCTTTGTCCGTTTCCATCCATTATTCCTTATCTGACCTTCGGGTGCCTTGGAAAATAGCTTGACCCCACCTCATCCCTGTGGCAGCCCAAATACTGGAACAGTGCTATCATGTCTCCCCTGGTCCTTCTCTTCACTAGACTAGCCCTGCCCAGTTCCTGCAACCGTTCTTCATATCTTTTAGTCCCCAGTCCCCTAATCATCCTGGTTGCTGTTCTCTGCACTCTTTCTAGAGTCTCAACATCTTTTTTATAGTGTGGTGACCCAAACTGGATGCAGTACTCTAGGTGTGATCTTACTAGGACTTTATAGAGTGATATTAGCACCTCACTTGATCTTGATTGTATCCCTTTGTTAATGCAGAAATTGGCTTTTTTGGCTGCCGCTGCACACTGGTGGCTCATATTTAGCTGGTTGTCCACTAAGACTCCAAGATCCCTCTCACAGTCACTGCTATTAAGCCTGGTTTCACCCAGTTTTTTGGAACAATCCTGGTAAACATTTGGACTTCTGGGATTTCTCATCACTCCCAATTGTCGTAGGTACAGTCTTATTTCTTCAGCTGTATCAACTAGAGCAGGGGCCCGTGGGCTGGATCCAGCCCGCAAGATGCTTAGATTTGGCCTGCAAGCCCGCCCTGGAAACAGCCTCTGCCAGCAAAAACAGAGCTCAGGATGCCTCCCGGGCTCCGTTTCAGGCCATGATGGCCTCCTGCAGCCCTCTGCCAGTGAAAATGGCCCTCCCGGGCTCCATTTTCACTGGCAGAGGGCTGCAGAAGGCCATCGTGACCGGAAACGGAGCCTCGATGAGTGACGTCAAGCTGGCCACGCCCACCCTGGCCACGCCCACCCGGCCTCCCCGAGGTCAAACACAGCCCTGATGCGGCCCTCAATGAAATCGAGTTTGACACCCCTGAACTAGAGGGAGCAACGTTGCTATAATCTGAATCGAAAATAAACAACACACCCAGAAAGCAATGAAGCCAACGCACGAAGAAGCCAGCCAACCTCTTCTCTCCATCCGCTTGACTGGGTGGCTATATCTCAATGACGTTGATAAAAGATGCTCTCTCTGCCCTTGAGTTGAAACAGGTGGGGAGGGGTCTTCATGTGTCCTGTGGATGGGCATCAGGAAACCAGTTTGGGGGATGGGGGTTTGAGATGCATCTCATGGGGGCTTTGTCAACGTCATGTGCCGTAGCAAAAAGCGAGGAACTGAAACCAGCAAGGTAAATAGGACACCCACCAAGGCAGGATCCTTCAAATGGTTCTCCTTCCTGCGTCAACATTCTAACGTACAATCAACTGGAACTCCTCTGTACTCCTAGGGCAGGGCAGGGAAGAAATCTTTGGATTGTCATCCCTCCCCCCACCCCCCAAAGAGCATGCTGAATCATACCTAGAGTTCTTCCCTGCTTTGACCCCGCCCACGTTTGACCTTAGCCGTGCCCACTGCTGAAATTATAAACCCGGATAGATTTCCACTCTTACAAACCTCAACAGGAAACCGGTCCCCCACCCCTGCTCTGAAGCAACAGCTTCCACACTACAGGCAGAGGAAGTCGGCCAGGTGCAGGGTGGGTGGAAGGAACAATGTATTTTGCATCACAAGCTGTGCCAAGAGCTGCTGAGGCTAGAAGTAGGAACCTACACTTCTGGGCACACCTGCTTCACGCAATGAGCCTCCGAGGCTGTTAACACCGTGGGCAGCCGAGAGTCTCCCAGTGGCCAAAGACTGCAGGCAGCCCTCGACTTTTTTTTTTTAATTGAAAAGTTTTTAAAAGTTTTACAGACATTTCCCCTTCCCCCTCCCTCCTCCCCTTCCAACCCTCCCCTTCCCCTCCCTCCCCCCCCCCAAATTCCCAGAGCAAAATACAGGGTATAACATTTGACAATCATAAGCTAACATAAGCTAATTATCTATAGCCTCCTATCCCCCTCTTGAACTTTTAACTCCCCTTTTACTAAACTAAATTTAAGTACTTTATAAAATCTCTTTGATCATTCATAAGCTATTTGAAATTTTTTAGTCCGATATTTGCCTTGAATATAATCAATCCATCTTCTCCATTCTAACATATATTTCTCATTTGAATGGTCCTTTAGATATGCTGAAATTTTCGCCATTTCTGCTAAATTTACTACTTTTAATGTCCATTCTTGAATAGTAGGTAAATCTTCCTTCTTCCAGTACTGCGCCACCAAGAGTCTTGCTGCAATTTTTAAGTTCAGAATCAAATTAGTCTCTATAGCCGTACAATCTGTAATTATACCTAACAAAAACAACTGTGGAGTAAACTTTATCATTTTTTAAAAAATATTTTGAATAATCCACCATATTTTTATCCAAATGCTTTAACTTTTTTACAACTTTTTTACAAGTCCACCAAACATGACTCAACTTTTAAGACCGCCGTTGAGCCCAAAGTATCTGTGGCTAAGTGAGACGGTGGATAAGTGAAATTTGACTCACATTACGAACTTTCTTGCTGCAGCTGTTGAGTGAATCACTGCAGGGGTTCAGTTAGTAACACGGTTGGTAAGTGAATCTGGCTTCCCCGTTGTTGACTTTGCTCGTCAGGAGGTCACAAAAGAGGATCCCGTGACCCCCCCCCAGGGACACTGCAGCCGTCATAAATATGAGTCAGTTGCCAAGCCATCCCAATTCTGATCATGCGACCGCGGGGATGCTGCAACGGGTTGTAAGTGTGAAAAACGGTTATAAGTCCCTTTTTTCAGCGCTGCCGAGTTTGAAAGGTCACCAAGTGAATTGTCATAAGTCAAGGACAACCCGTACCTTCAATCGGAAGGGTTATAACATGGTTCTGTCTCTGCTGAAACTTTGGCTCCAGCATGATAATCCTGGTTATTGAATTTAGCCCACTTCCTGGGTTCAGACAGCATGATAATCCTGGTTATTGAATTTAGCCCACTTCCTGGGTTCAGACAGCATGATAATCCTGGTTATTGAATTTAGCCCACTTCCTGGGTTTGTACATTAATCCAAACCATAAAGTTGCTTGGAATGAAAAACTTACTAAGCCCCAACAAAAAAATTTTTTAAAAAATTGACCACCTTATCAGGGTGAGCACCAGTGGTAGGTTGCTACCGGTTCGTCCCAGATCAGGCGAACTGGTAGCAGCGGTGGTGGGAGGCTCCGCCCACCGGCCCAGATTTGCATGCATGCCCAAGAAGCAAACCGGTAGTGATGGATTTTGAAACCCGCCCCTGGTAAGCACGTGATGCGAACACAGCACGGAGGTCTTTGAATTGATAGATTTGGTTCAATTGTCTGAACAATATTTCAGGAAAGGCTCGGACCCCCCCCCACTTCCCCATGTTATTATGGAAGGAAAAATGGAATATTTTTTGTTGGCTAGCGCTCAGACCTTCATGGCTGGCTGGGGAATTCTGGGAGTTGAAGTCCATACGTCTTAAAAGGGGCTAAGGTTGAGAAATACTCTAGAACAGGGGTGTCAAACTCAAGGCCTGGGGGTCAGATCCAGCCCATGGGATGCTTAGATCTGGACCACCCTGGAAATAGCGAAGGACTGGCCCAGGGTGCTTCTGTCAGCTTGGGGAGCTTCACTGGCAGAGGGTTGCAGGAGGCCGTCCCAGCCGAAAATGGAGCTCGGGAGCCCGTTTTCACTGGCAGAGCGCCCCCGACATGAGTGACATCACACACCCCTGCCCCCCCCAAGGTCAAACACAACCCTGATGCGGCCCTCAATGAAAACGAGTTTGACACCCCTGGTCTTGAAGAAGGCAGTTGTAAACTACTTCCATATTGTTGCCATGAAAAGATCACGGCTGATCTATAAAGTCAGCAGGAGTTGAATTCAACTGGCAGGTGGGTTGTTGTTATGTTTTTAAGGGCATTGAATTTAGGTCATTCCAGGCTGTAGAGCTTCATCTTATCTCTACTCCTTCTGCTGCAGAGGCACCCTTGGCTCCCACCCCTCCAGCTTCCAATTCCTAGCTGTTCCATGATAGCTTTCCTGCACCTTGACTCCGGCACACACAGGACAGGTTTGGGCTGGTGCTTCCTAAAGAATACAGCTTTGTTCTTCCACTTTTAAGACACCACATGACCTTTTTCGGGAAGGTCCATCTGCAGCGTCTTTTCAATTTCTTCCAGTATCTGCCTGTATCCTCGACCTTCCACTAGAGGCCTCCCTATTAAAAGCATTGGGAATTCGGAAAGCCCGTTCTTCTGCAGCTTTCTGAGTGAGAAACCAATATGGTTAAGTGTCTATGGCAGGGGTCTGCAACCTTAAACACTCAAAGAGCCCTTTGGACCCGTTTCCCACAGAAAAGAAAACACCGGGAGCCACAAAAACCCTTCCTGTGCCTGACTATTTCCTGAGCGGCCACAAAACTAGCATATGTAGTTGAATTAAACATTCTGTTTTCTTCTGAAATTTTTCTTTTCTTGGATTTATCCATGGTTGGCCTACCGGGGGTTGAAAAGTTCAATAAATTGCGAGCCAGCAGGTGTTGCACATTGGCGGTGGTGACGCATATTTTGAGTGACAGGGAGCCACAGCAGAGGGGTGAAAGAGCCACATGCGGCTCCAGAGCTGCAGGTTGCTGACTTCTGGTCTATAAAGATTCTCAATCATCCAGGTCATGGTTGTCCCAAAGGTGCTTTTCCAAAAGGCAACTGAACTTTCTTGTTTTTTCTCCTTTATATATATATATATATATTAGAAGCACGAAGCCGAAAACACCAGCCTGAAGATGATGAATGAGACTTCGTGGAAATGTCACCAAGACACTTCCAATTTTACGCGGGAGAAAACCCGAATAACCAAAGACCTACATACAAACACCTGCGAAAACCTCAGAAAACAAATATATATGTATATGTATATGTATATGTATATGTATATGTATATGTATATGTATATGTATATGTATATGTATATGTATATGTATATGTATGAATGAATGAAAATATATGAATGAAAAAAATGGGATTAAATTGGGAACTTGGAGGGAAGTGAATTATGGGATCATGCTTTTAAGTTTTCCAAAAGTTTTGATTGAACCCATTTTTGTTCCAAAATTGGCAGTTCTTCTTATTCTTCCCATTTTACTAAGTTGCTGTATCAGTTGAAGTCGCTCAATGTTTCTGGCACTTTCTTATTGCTTGGTTTTGTTTTTTTTAATTTGATTTATATGCCGCCCTTCTCCGGAGACTCAGGGCGGTTTACAATGTGCTCAGCAATAGCCTTCATCCTTTTGTATATTTATACAAAGTCAGCTTATTGCCCCCACAACTGGGTCCTCAATTTAACTACCTTAGAAAGGATGGAAGGCTGAGTCAACCTTGAGCCTTAGCAAGATTTGAACCTGCAGTAATTGCAGGCAGCTGGTCTTAATAACCAGCTTAATAACAGGGTGCCTTAGACCACTGTACTACCAAGGCTCTTATATCCTGCTTAGCAGAGAATTGGAGAGTTGGTTTTGGTGCCATGCTTAAAGTGCTGGCCTAAAAACCAGGAGACTGGGAGTTCTAGAGTCCCGCCATACACATGAAGCCACTGGCTGACTTTAAGCCAGTCCTTCTCTTTTTCAGCCCAGCCCATCTCACGGGGTGGTTGTTGTTGTGGGGAAAACAGGAGGAGGAAGGAGTGTGAGGTACGTTCGCTGCCTTGAGTTACTTATAATATAATAAACACAGGATAAAAGGTTAATAAATAACGAATGAATAAAATTAAGTCCCCTGCCAGATCTAAGGAAACATGGTATTGTTGTGTTTTTGGTGTGGTAAAAAGTTGATTGTACATCAAAAAGTCGTTAATAACATTTAGAATTTTGGCCTTGATTTGAAATGATCATCCGGACTTCCATTCAACAAAGGTCTAATGCTTTGAAATTGCTGATTGCCAAAAATTGCGGGGGGGGGCATTCTGTACTTACCTAAGCCTTTGCCATTAGTTTTCTATCTCTCCATCCACCTACCAGTCTGTCTGTCCATCCACTGCTATACATTTGGCAAGACATTGTTTGCAGCGGTGAAATCCAATTTTCTTTACTATCGGTTCTCTGGGCGTGGCGTGGTGGGCGTGGCAGGGGAAGGATTCTGCAAAATCCCCATTCCCTCCCCACTCCTGAGAGAAGGATACTGCAAAATCTCCATTCCTACCCCACTCCAGGGGAAGGATACTGAAAAATCTCCATTCCCACCCCACTCCAGGGGAAGGATACTGCAAAATCCCCATTCCCTCCCCACTCCTAGGGGAAGGATACTGCAAAATCTCCATTCCCACCCTACTCTGGGGCCAGCCAGAGGTGGTATTTGCCGGTTCTCTGAACTGGTCAAAATTTCCACTACCGGTTCTCCAGAACCTGTCAGAACCTGCTGGATTTCACCCCTGATTGTTTGCCTATTGCATAGAGCCCCCTTTGAGGGGTGACATTCCTCTGGTAGCCTTGTAGCTTTGGCTGTCTTGAATATGGGTTCCAGATGGAAGAACAGACTTCTTGGAGTCAGGCAGATGCCAGAGCATTAGACTCAGCCAAGCTGTTCTTTTCCAGGTGGACGTTCTCAAACTCCCTTTGCCCTTAAATAAACCTTTCTTGGGCTGCTTTACAAAAATGCAAGTTTATCATTTTGAAGTGTTGTCAAACAAAGACTATCATTCCCTTCCTTTTGTGCTAGCCTGGGTTAATTGTTTAGGTACCAGGATCAAGGAGAGTCCTGGCTAACATCTGATTCTTCTTCTTCTTTTTTTTTTTTTCTCCATCTACAAGGAAAACATGAACTGAACCGAAGAAGCTTCTTGGATGAGCAGAAGCAAAATGTTTTCAAAGGAAAAAAAAACCCCCAAGAAAGTCCAGTTGTCTTTTGGAAAAAGCATCTTTGAAATAACCATGATTTGGATGATCCAGAATCATCACAGACTGCAAGGAAAACATGCACCCCAATTCCCCCACTTCCTAACTTATTTGATAGGAGAAATCCACCTAACATTATTGTCCATTTCAAAGTTTAAAACGTTTGAAAGTATTTTTTAATGAAAAGTTTTACCAAGAGCATAAAAATGAATGCAAACGAATAAACGAAGTCAAAGCAGCAAAGAAAGGAAGGGTGGGGGGAAGTACAGAAGGAAAGAATGAAAAGAAATAGAAGCTTCTGGTTTCTTTGCAGCAAAGATATGCACAATTACAGAATTATTGATAGAATAGAATTGAATTTTTTATTGGCCAAGTGTGATTGGACACACAAGGAATTTGTCTTGGTGCATATGCTCTCAGTGTACATAAAAGAAAAGATACATTCATCAAGAATCATAAGGCACAACACTTAATGATAGTCATAGGGTACAAATAAGCAATCAAGTCATACTAGGAAACAATATCAATATAAATCATAAGGATGCAAGCAACAAAGTTACAGTCATGCAGTCATAAGTGGGAGGGGATGGGTGATAGGAACGATGAGAAGACTAATAGTAATAGTAATGCAGCCTTAGTGAATAGTTTGACAGTGTTGAGGGAATTATTTGTTTAGCAGAGTGATGGCGTTCGGGGAAAAACTGTCCTTGTGTCTAGTTGTTCTGGTGTGCACTGTTCTATAGCGTCGTTTTGAGGGTAGAAGTTGAAACAGTTTATGTCCAGGATGCGAGGGGTCCGTAAATATTTTCACAGCCCTCTTTTTGATTCTTGCAGTCTACAGGTCCTCAATGGAGGACAGGTTGGTAGCAATTGTTTTTTCTGCAGTTCTAACTATCCTCTGAAGTCTGTGTCTGTCTTGTTGGGTTGCAGAACCAAACCAGACAGTTATAGAGGTGCAGATGATTATCTCTTACTCTTCAAAGTTAAAGTGTTTTCCCAATGGATTTCTCCCACTCTGTTTGGGAGAATCCCACTTTTCTTTTCTTTTTCCAATTCTATACTGACCAAGAGAGAGAAAGCAGAATCGCTGCCACTGTCCTGCCTCGGGAGTATAAGATTCTAAAACGAGCCATGGAATTGGTTCACATAGTTTAGTCTTATCCAGGAAACAGGCGATGGGAAAAGGATAAATGTGCTGATGAAGAAGTAAATTGTAGCCTTCCAGGCCACCTGCCTGGAATCTGACTTTCAGATTCTTTTAAAACATGTTTTAATTGGAAATGGATATGTTGCAAAGGAAAGCATCAGTTGTTGGCCTCATCTTTATTTACAAGATGCCTCTGGGGCCCTCCTTGGCCTGATAGGCATCCTTAAGAACATAAAACTGGTGGGCAGATGGAGACCATTGCTTTGTTTGAAGTCTATCCACCTGCTCAAGGATGTATCCAGGTGGATGGGAACAAAGGATGGTTCGGGGCAATTCTTCCCCTTCCATTTAAAACATCTGGCCTGATAAAGAACTGAAGGAAAGAGTCAAAAGAACATTGTGCTGCTGGATGAATTTCCATGAGGGACCCACTCAACTTCTGATTGTTTTGTCCAAGATCATTTCAGTCTCTGAGAAAAAGGCATTTCTTAAACACAATTGGCTATGCCCAAAACACTAAAGGGGGGAGGCAGGCATTGCTTTGCATCTTTAAGGCATTTAGCGGATTTCATGTCTCCTTCCTGTTGTGATCACATCTGCATCTTTTGCACCAGGGCAACTGTTTTTAAATGGCCTATAACATCTCCTGCTGGGCATCATAGGCTGAACAGGAAAACAAGGATGGGGGCTGAGCAAATTGGCCACTGATGGGCAATTGTCTTCTTAACCCTCCAGTCCTGACCATCCCAGATGGTGAAAAAGATTGTAGCAGTTGCTAAAATCTCTCCTCTCTAGACTTAGAAGATAAATGGCTGGCACTCACTCTTTATCAGCTCATTAAAAATCCCAGTCTCACCTAAGGATGATCCTCATAGTTTGTAGATAAGAATGGTATTGTTGTGCTTCTTACTGGGAGAGGAAATGCTGATAATGGACACTTTGGGTTTGCATTTTGTCTATTTGATCTCAAGCGTCACTCAACAACTGGCACCCAGGTGTAAGAGCCAGGAATCCAACTTTGTTGACTGTCATTCATTCAGCTTTGTTGACATCCCAAGTTCTTACACCATTCCTTTATCTTCAGACTCAAACTCATCTGGGCTTAGTTGAAGGAGAGTAGCAATTCATTTTTTTTTTCATATTCCCATCATTCTGCTTCTATTAGCCATCTGAGGCTAATCCCGTGGGTGGGGAGAGGCAGGGCAAGTTTTCTTCCTTTACAATCGGTCCTCCCCATTTTCTTTCCCTGAATCCCCCAGGTTTACCTGGAGGAAATGCAAAGCTTCACCTGCACATTATGTGTTTGGAGTCATATGGCCTCGCAATGAAAAAAGTAAACATAATACCAATACAGGTATCTTCAACTTACAACCAGGGGTGAAATCCAGCAGGTTCTGACAGATTCTGGAGAACTGGTAGTGGAAATTTTGAGCAGTTCGGAGAACTGGCAAATACCACCTCTGGCTGGCCCCAGAGTGGGGTGGGAATGGAGGTTTTGCAATATCCTTCCCCCAGGAGTGGGGAGGGAATGGGGATTTTGCAGTATCCTTCCCCTGCCACGCCCACCAAGCCACGCCCACCAAGCCACACCACGCCCACCAAGCCACACCACGCCCACCAAGCCACGCCCACAGAACCAGTAGTAAAAAAATTTGGATTTCACCACTGATTACAACCATTTGTTTAGTGACTTATGACCTTTCTTCACATTTATGACCGTTGCAGCATCCCCGTGATCTTTTTTTTTAAGTTTTTTTATTTTATTTCTATATAAACAATCCATTTTCCATTAACTAGTATGTCATCTGGGTACAAATATTTTGTACCAACATTAAAATATACAATCTTATTCATTGTTTAATCTCATCTTGTCTTAATTCCTAACACCTTAAGTATCTAATATTATAACAATCCCATTGTGATTTATTTAACTCTGTTAATTATATTAACTATTAATACATTTTCTATACTTTAAATAACTTCTTTTACTATTAATTCTTATGTCTATTCTCTAACCACCGGTAAAAAGATTCCCAAATTGTATAATAAGCAGTTTGTTCTTTCTCTTTGATAGCCAGTGTCAATCTGTTCATTTCTGCACATTCTAGTATTTTCCTAATCACATGCTCATCTGTAGGATCTCTTCACTTTTCCAATTTTGTGCAAATACAATCCTAGCTGCTGTTATAACATGAATAATCAAATATACATTTTCTTTACTATAATTTTCTGGTAAAATCCCCAGCAAAAAATACTTCAGGTTTTAAGTCAATATGTTTTTGTATCATCTTTTCCAGGCACATATGTATTTTAGTCCAATATTTTTTCGCTTCTGTGCAGGTCCACCACATATGATAGTACGAGCCCGGTATCTGGTGGCATTTCCAACATTTAGCTGATTTGTCTTTAAATATCTTCGCCAGTCTTGCCGGTGGCCAATGCCATCTATAAAACATCTTATACAAATTCCCTTTATATGCAGTTGACATTGTTGGCATCCCCGTGATCAAAATTTGGATGCTTTGACAACTGGCATGTATTTACTGATGGTTGCACTGGTTATGGGATCATCTTTTGTGACCTTCTGACAAGCAAAGTCAATGGGGAAGACACTTAACTGTGTTGCTAACGTCATACCTGCAGTGATTCACTTAACAACTGTGGCAAGGAGGATCGTAAAATGGGGCAAAATGTAACCATTGTTTTGCCTAGCAATAGAAATCATTGTTTTGCATAGAAATAAAATTTTCAGTTGTACATGTAACAGCAGCGAGAATTATGATCGCACAATATTGGAAAAATAAAGAAACACCACGAGATGAAGAGATAATTAAGAAGATACTAGGCTGTCCAGAAATGGATAGATTGACATTGAAAATTAAGCAGAAAGAAGACACAGAATACTATCAAGCATGGAATCTATTTTACCAGTGGTTGGAAAAAAAAGGGGTGGAAATTAAGAATATAATCAGAATTGTTAAGCAAATTAAATACCCAGACAACACGATGTTTATTAAGCACTAAGAAATGTAATGAATAAAAAATCAATAACATTTGAAAAAAAAAACAAAATTTCAGGCTCAATTGTGGTTGTAAATCAAAGATTACCTATATTGAAAAATATTTTGAGAAATGAGTATTCATCTGAAATAGATCACTTTTTTAAAAATATTGGGGCTTTCTTAATCTAAATTGATGTCATTAATTTGTCTCATATTTATTTCATTATTTTACTCTGTTAATCAAATTTGCATGGCCGTTTATCTCACGGAAATGACTCTGGACGGTGTATATCAGTCATGGAACGCAGGTGGGAAATGTAGCTCTTTTGAATAATAAACACCTTGCAACTAGAAAAGGAGTACAAACAGGATGAGGCTCTTACTCTCGGATGGGCTTGATGTTTACATGTGAGGGAATCTTTGTAAAAGAAAAAATATATACGGGAGAACCATGCAATCCCTCCATCAACAGCCTTAAATGATTCAAATGATTCATTATAATTCCAAATGATTTTGCTCCAAAATGGTACAAAGATTTAGGATTGAAGGTATCCGCTGCAGATAATAACTACTTCTCAGCAGCTTGTCCAGTAGCCCACATCTGGCTGAAGGCTTATGCAGCAGTGAGTCTCTCATCTAAGGATTTGATTAAGATACTTCTGCAATTCTTTTTTTGGCTCCATCTTCCTTTTCCTCTGCTGTAGCAGAGAGAGCAGGTGTGATGCAGTCAAGGGTAGCCCCCGGGATGCAGGTTAGAGAAGTCAAAGGCACACGTTATTATGCTACTCCTCCACGGTGCTACCGACCCACTGGACAGATCTAATTTGATTGGGATTGAGGGTCTTCTCCTTGGTTTTGTTGGAAGAAATGTCCTTTTGGGTTCAGTTCCAAGTGGGGAAAAAGACACTGGAAACATGGAGATGGTTTGGAAAGATGGTTTAATGGTGGACAGGACCACATGGCTTGAGTTCCTGAACAGAAAAGGGCAGATACAGGGAGTCTTTGGGTTTTTATGCTCTCTCTGGCTTTGAACTTCCTGGGGCCCAGAAAGAGTATCCTGATTGGTTGTCAGACTCCCAGGGGGTGGGGGTCTTAGCTAGCCTTGCTGGCTGATGGTCACATGTGCTTCCCAGGTCACATGTGGTGAGTTTCTGCTGCTATTGTGTAGAGGGCTAATCCTATCTTTGTTGGATCTTTGGCAATTCCTACTATGGCTCTGCCTGAAGGAGGCAGATCTTTGTTATGTAGAATAGACTGGCCCAGGCCTTAATGGCCCATTGACAAAGGATGGGGGGAAGGAAGGTGGGAGCTGCTTTGTCTGTAAAATATGCTTCTCCATTTCTCATCCAGGGAAATATAATATTCTGCCTTTTTCATATTTCCTAAAATATTTCACTCTTCCAGGAAAGGGGTGGGTGCTAACTTCCTACACTGATGAACAGGATCACATGGGATTGAGTTCCTGAGCAGAAAAAAAAGGGCTGAGATGCTGAGAGTGCCTTGGTTTTACACCTTCTGTTGGGCTTTGACTTTGAGCTTGTATTCTGATTGGTTGTCAGACTCCCATGGAGCCATGCAGGGACAACTCTGTAGGTTGTGTTTTGAGTCCCAAGCTTGGTTGAGCCTTGCTGGGTGATGCAATCTCCCCAGGTGCCATGTAGTGAGTTCTGTTGCTAGATGGGTAGAGGGCTAATCCAAAGGTCAGCAACCTGCGGCTCTGGAGCCACATGTGGCTCTTTCACCCCTCCGCTGCGGCTCCCTGTCACTCAAAATATGCGTCACAACTGCCAATGTGCGACACCCACCGGCATGCAATTTATTGAACTTTTCAACCCCCGGTAGGCCAACCATGAATAAATCCAAGAAAAGAAAAGTTTCAGAAGAAAACAGAACGTTTAATTCAACTACATAGGCTAGTTTTGTGGCCGCTCAAGAAATAGTCAGGCAAGGGAAGGGTTTTGTGACTCCTGGTGTTTTCTTTTCTGTGGGAAACAGGACCAAATGGCTCTTTGAGTGTTTAAGGTTGCAGATCCCTAATGGGCTAATCCTATCTTTGTTGGATCCGGGTGAGGGCATTTGCTTGTGAATAGACCTAGCTATCTCTTTATCTCTTAAGTGCTGACATCTGCTGTGGGCTATTGAGGAGGGTGGGGGCTATTAAGAGTGAGTCTGCTTCCTGCCTAAAAACATGTTTCTCCATTTCTCATCCAGGTAAATATAATATTTTGCCTTTTTAAATATTTCCTAGAATATTTCATTTTCCTAAGAGGGGTGGGTGCTAACGTCCTACAGTTTGGACAAGGATTTATGGATGTTCCAGGTCAAGAGTTTATTGTGATTCACACCTTGACACACAACCTCCTCAGTGTCCGACTCTGCTGTCAGCTCTGCTGGCCACTGGTGGGCCACAACAGAAAACAAAATACAAATTGAAGCGTTCTAGCCATTCTCTGAAGCATCACATTTAATGGAAAAAGAAAAGTTAAAGTGATACCTAAGCGACTCTTTCATTCATCCGGAAAGGAACAAGGCAGCATTGCTCACCTCTTTACAGAAATACGATCTTCTGATTTAACCAAGTTGACTTCATCCGAAGGTGTTGCAGACTAAAACTGTTTCACTTAGGTATCTATATACAGGCAGTCCTCGACTTACAATGGTTCATTTAGTGACCATTCAGTTACTGAAAAAAAGAGACCATTTTTCACACTTACGACCACTGCAGCAATCCCTATGGTCCCATGATCAAAATTCAGACGCTTGGCAACTGTCTCGTATTTATGACGGTTGCAGTGTCCCAGGGAGGGTCATGCATGATTCCCTTTTGCGACCTTCTGGCAAGCAAAGTCAAAGAGTATAAGATGCAACTTTTTCCCACCTAAAAGGGGGTGAAAATTTGGGTGCATCTTATACTCTGAATATAGCCCCTGCCACTGGCCCCCACCCTTTGGCCTCTACCTCCCAGCAATTTACCTCCTTGCAGCAAGCAGTAAGAAGAAACAGCCCATTTCAGCTTCAGCACAGCCTAATTAGTACAAGTTGATTGTCCCTTGGATCGGCCTCCCGACTCTCAGCTGTTTCAGGCTGCAGGGATTGCCGTTGCCTATTGCTGTGTGGGCCTCTGCTGCTTGCTGCAAGGAGGTAAATTGCTGGGAGCAGATTTTTTTTTTTCTTGTGCTAATCAAGCTATGCTGAAAACGAAAATGAAAGTAAAGCAGGCTGTTTGCTGTTTGCTGCAATGAGGGAAAATTGCTGGGAGGCAGAGGCAGATTTCTTTTTCTTGTTTTCCTCACCAAAAAAGGTAGGAGCATCTTATAGTCCGGTGCATCTTATGCTCCGAAAAATACAGAACTTCAAAACCTCCTTCCAGAAAGACTGGGCAGCCATTTGTCTGATATGGTATAGGCCAGTGATGGCTAACCTTTTTCGGACTGAATGCCGAAAGTGCACATGTGTGCATGAATGCACACATGTGCCCCCGAACCCCCAAAATGCAATGCATGCACAACCCCACGTATGCCCCACGGCCCCTGCGCATGCACGCCCTGCATGCACTCCACCCTCCATGCATGTGTGTGTGCCCCTGCATGCGCCCCCCCCCCCGCATGCACACACCCCTGTGCATGCACAGCAAAGACCCGAAAACCAGCGGGCCGGTGGGAGGCGTGTGTGCATGCCGGCGGAGCTGAACTGGGGCGACAGCTCATGTGTCCACAGAGAGGGCGCTGCGTGCCACCTCTGGCATGTGTGCCATAGGTTCACCATCAAGGGTATAGGCATAGGGTCCCTTGCCTTGAGCAGGGGCTTCGGCTAGAACAGGGCAGTGGTGAAATCTAAAATTTGTTACTACCTGTTCTGTGGGCGTGGCTTGGTGGGGGGGTAATGTGACTGGGTGGGTGTGGCCAATTTTTTTTTTTTTTACTTTTAAAAGCATTTTTTCTACAACCTCTTGAAGAGGTTGTAAAAAAATGCTTTCAAAAGGCTCTGAGGATCCCAGCTGAGTTGCCTGATCGGCAGAAACTTTTTTTCTTTTAAAAAGCCTCTGCCGATCAGGCAACTCAGCTTGGATCGTCAGAGGCATTTAAAAGAAAAAAAAGGGGTTTTTTCTTTTAAATGCCTCTGATGATCCAAGCTGAGCCGCGCAATCATCAGAGACTTTTTTTTTTTACTTTTAAAAGCATATTTTTGGCCGAAGAGGTAGAAAAAGTGCTTTTAAAAGTAAAAAAAAAAAAAAAGCCTCTGATGATTGTGCGGCTCAGCTGGGCATGGGGGAGGGCAGAGATTTTTGCTACCAGTTCTCCGAGCCAATCGCCTCCATCGCTACCGGATCGGGCGATCTGGTCCGAACCGGGAGCATTTCACCCCTGGAACAGGGATCTCCAACCTTGGCAACTTTAAGACTTGTGGACTTCAACTCTCAGAGTTCTGGGAGTTGAAGTCCACAAGTCTTAAAGTTGCCAAGGTTGGAGACCCCTGGACTAGAAGACCCCCACTTCCAGCCCTACGATTCTATGTTCAGTGGTGGCCACAGTGATGTGATCCAAGCACTTCCTATCTTCAAGGGGGACAGTCGACTGACATCTTGATGTATTATACCCATATCCTGCCAACTCTCCTGCCTGCTTCTCCCTTTTGGGTGGGTTGGTTAAAGTTTTGTCAACTTTAAACTTTACTTATCCTTGGTGGACCAGCGCTGATGATGAAGCTGGCCAGTCTGGCAAGAGGCAAAGAATGTAGAAGCTGTGAGATCTCCACGCTAGCTTAGTAAGGAATTTGTTAATGAAGCAATTATCAGTGTCTGTACTTTTTGTTTCTGGTCTCCCTATGACCTCATTCTTTGCACTCTCCTCCTCCTCAATTCTGCACTTCTGACTATAACAATGTGGTCTTCTTCGTCCCAAGGAATTTATGCATGACCTATAAGCTATAAGTTTTTGAAACAATGATATTTTGCATCATAACAAAGGTCAAGGGGGAATCTTCCTACCAGTCAACAGATCAAAGGTTCAGAAGTACACTGAATATTTCATCTTGAATTCACTTTGTCGTCTTCCTGGTTGTTTTATCCCTTCCCCAGTTTAAGGGCGAGGGCATTTTTCTCAAACTGGAAGAAGGTTTCTCTTTCCTAAGCCTTTGAGATTTACCCACCAGATCCCCTCAACAATCTGGCCACTTAACCAACCATCTGTGTGACAAAGGAATAATCAACCAGCAACCACAACTGCAGTTTCCGTCCTGAGGTTAGTTCACCTGTGATGGGTTATTATTCTGGAATGGAAACTATGTCATGGAGGAGTGGGGGCAGAGGTGGGGTGGGGGAGATATATGCTCCTCCTCCTTTGGTTCAGTTCAGGATTCAGAACGCACATGAATCAACCAAGTCGGGAGGCACCTATGCACAAAGCTACGCTCAATTGCACGATTTATTCAGGAATTTCTACTCGGTTACATTTTTGATTTGTGGGCAGGGGTGAAATCCAGCAGGTTCTGACAGGTTCTGGAGAACCGGTAGCGGAAATTTTGAGTAGTTTGGAGAACCGGCAAATACCACCTCTGGCTGGTCCCAGAGTGGGGTGGGAATGGAGATTTTGCAATATCCTTCCCCCAGGAGTGGGGAGGGAATGGGGACTTTGCAGTATCCTTCCCCTGGAGTGGGATGGGAAAGGAGATTTTGCAATATCCTTCCCCTGGAGTGGGGAGGGAATGGAGATTTTGCAGTATCCTGAACTGAAAGAATGGAAGGATATTTGCAAATGTGGCCACCATGCAAGGGTCACCCTTTGGTTTTGTAATTCCGGTTTTATTTTATTTTATTTTATTTTATTTTATTTTATTTTATTTTATTTTATTTTATTTTATTTTATTTTATTATTTTATTTTATTTTATTTAATTAATTAATTAATTAATTAATTAATTTTATTATTCACATTTCTATGCCCCCAACTCTCCGAGGACTCTGGGCGGCTTACACCAAAGACAGTATACTAAATAATATATTGTCCCTGACAATCTGGGTCCTCATTTTACCCACCTCGGAACGAGGGAAGGCTGAGTCAACCTTGAGCCGGTCAGATTTGATCCGCTGATCTGCTGAACTAGCAGTCAGCTGAAGTAGCTGCAGTACTGCACTCTAACCTCTGCACCACCTTGGCTCATTCACCTTGGTTTAGTTTTTAATTCCCCTTTCTCATTTAAAATATCTTTATACATCACAATTTCCCCCCCAAATTGCGGTGGCACGCAGCTCTCTGTGGGCACGTGAGCCGTCGCCCCAGTTCAGCTCCACTGCGCATGTGCACGCATCTCCAGCCAGCCAGCTGGTCTTCGGGTCTCTGCCACGCAGTGGCGGGTGGCCCCTGGTCCGCACCGGTTCTATAGAACTGGTAGTAAAACTGGCAGGAGGCTCCGCCCACTGACCCTGACATCATCAAAATGCTTCTGCGCATGCGCACGGCCCCTCTGCGAACCGGTAAGTAAAGGTAAGTAGAACCCACCCCTGCTGCCACGCATGCTTGGGGGCAGTGGTGAAATCCAAATTTTTTTTACTACCGTTTCTGTGGGCATGGCGTGGTGGGAGTGGTGTGGCTTGGTGGGCATGGCAGGGGAAGGATACTGCAAAATCTCCATTCCCTCCCCATTCTGGGGCCAGCCAGAGGTGGTAATTGCCAGTTGTCCAAACTACTCAAAATTTCCGCTACCGGTTCTCCGAACTGTTCAAAATTTCTGCTACCGGTTCTCCAGAACCTGCTGGATTTCACCCCTGCGTGGGGGGTGGGGTGCATGTGTGGGGACTGTGTGTGCATGCACAGGGCTGGGGCGCAAGCACGGGGCCGCACGCACATTGCATTTTGGGGGTTCGGGCACACACGTGAACATTTGCACGCCCACACACACTTTGGGCACTCGTTCCCAGAAAAAAGTTAGCCATCGTTGGTATAGGGTCTCCTGCTTGAGCAGGGGGTGGGACCAGAAGACCCTTCCAGCTCTATTCTGACTAAATATGGGTTTGATGATCTAACGTATGGGGAATGGTTGAGTTTATCTGACCATTGTGTTCTCATCTTTCCTTCCAAGTCTGTTCAAGGCTACAAACAGGATTGCCTTCATTTTTTTCCCCCTAACATCCTGTTAGACAGGCTGGATTGCTGGTCCAAGGCTCCTTAAGCATCACAGTCTCGGTGTGGATTTGAACCTTGACCTGAGCAGCCAGAATTCAATTCTGTGAATAGTGGTAGCCCTCAATTTACAGCCGGCCAACTGCTTAAAATCAGAACCGTGACTTACAACCAGTCCTTGCACTTATGACTCTCGCAGCACACGCAGGAGCCCTGGTAGCGCAGCAGACTAAAGCACTGTTATTAACATCAGCTGCCTGCAATTACTGCAGGTTCGAATCTCACCAGGCTCAAGGTCGACTCAGCCTTCCATCCTTTCTAAGGTAGGTAAAATGAGGACCTGGGTTGTGGGGGCAATGAGCTGACTTTGTATAAATATACAAAAGCATGAAGGCTATTGCTTAATGCATTGTAAGCCGCCCTGAGTCTTCGGAGAAGGGCGGCATATAAATCAAATCAAATATGTCATGTGATTAAAATGTGGGTGCTTGGCCACTGGCATGTATTTATGACCACTGCAACATCCTGGGGTCATGCAATTGCCATTGGCAACTTTCCCAGCTGTCTTCTTATAAAGAAAATCCATTGGGGGGGGGATGCTATGATTCACTTAACAACTGTGTCAAAAATGGTTGTAAAATTGGGAATGAGTCAATTTAACAGCCATCTTGCTCAGCAATAGACATTCTTGTCCCAACTGTGGTTGTAACTCAAGGATGCTCAGCAGAGGTGAAATCCAACAGGTTCTGACAGGTTCTGGAGAACCGGTAGCGGAAATTTTGAGCAGTTCAGAGAACCGGCAAATACCACCTCTGGCTCCCACTCCTGGGAGAAGGATATTGCAAAATCCCCATTCCCTCCCCACTCCTGAGAGAAGGATATTGCAAAATCTCCATTCCCACCCCACTCCTGGGAGAAGGATACTGCAAAATCCCCATTCCCTCCCCACTCCTGGGAGAAGGATATTACAAAATCCCCATTCCCTCCCCATTCTGGGGCCAGCCAGAGGTGGCATTTGCCGGTTCTCCGAACTGCTCAAAATTTCCGCTACCAGTTCTCCAGAACCTTTCAGAACCTGCTGGATTTCACCCCTGATGCACACACACAGCAAACCAGTGGTAAGAATATGTGAAACCAATCTCTGATCTGTAGTCCAGAGAGCATCAGAAAACTCCAGCAGGAGGTTCTCCTATACAAGTTATGTTAAAATGTGAGCTTTGTCAGTAGGGACTTAGGCAGGAAAAGTTCCTTGGGTTAGTTAAAAAAGAAAAGAAAAGAAAGAAAGTATTTTTAGCTAAATTTCCAAACTTCCTTTAAGTTTTGAAGCCTTCACTCTTGATCTCACCCTGGACATTTTTAGCACCTTCAGAGCAAGCTACCATGGCAGGAAGCCAAAGTGTAACATGCAGATGAGAGTGGAAAAAATTGGTTTCCTTTTTTTTTTTTTTTTTTTGAGATGGCTTGTGCTTTATATCTAAAAATAAAAACAGGTTATTAGAACCTGATAGAGATTCAGATAAAGGTGTCAAATTCTACCCACTGGAGTTTCAAGATATGCAAAAAAGAAAAAAAAAAAGAGAGAGAGAGAGGGGGGATCAGCATTCAAGTGACAGTCACTCTTCAAAGTAATCAAAATGATTGCAATTTGGAAAAAAATGGTATCGTCCTATCTTGTCTCTCCTGACTGATTGCTACGATTTATTCCCAAACTTCTTTGCGTGTTGTTGTTGTTTTCAGTGCCGCATACACAAGCAAGTCTCTTGAAGGATTTTGGGCCATCAGATCTTGGGAGACAGACTTTCCACTCTGATATTCTCCAGATGTCTTAAGACTACAACTCCCATGGTTAAAAACCATGGGGTTCCAGTCTCCACACATGTGGAACATAGCAGATGGAGGAAAACTGGGGTCGTTTTTTTTCAAAGTAAGTAAATACGACCACGGGCATTTAGATGGAACACCAGAACTGTTTAAAAGTTGCCTGATCTTTTCAGCTTGCTCTAGAATGTCTGCTTACCCGAAAATAAGGTAAAGGTAAAAGTTCCCCTCGCACATATGTGCTATCGTTCCTGACTCTAGGGGGCGGTGCTCATTTCCGTTTCAAAGCCAAAGAGCCAGCGCTGTCCAAAGACGTCTCCGTGGTCATGTGGCCGGCATGACTAAACGCCAAAGGCGCACGGAACGCTGTTCCTTTCCCACCAAAGGTGGTCCCTATTTTTCTACTTGCATTTTTTACGTGCTTTCAAACTGCTAGGTTGGCAGAAGCTGGGACAAGGAATGGGAGCTCACCCCATTACACGGCACTCGGGATTCGAACCGCTGAATTGCCGACCTTTCAATCGACAAGCTCAGCGTCTTAGCCAGAGCCACTGCATCCCTTCACTCTCATAGCCACTACTCTCATAGCCTCTACTAAATAAATAAATAAACCTCTCATAGCCACTACTAAATAAAGTGAGCACCTTGAGTAACATAAGAACGTTGTAAGAAATCTCCATTAGATCTCTTTGAACTCTAATCGCATTCATAAAAGTTTCCACTGAAGGTACTTATAATATGATTGGGTGTAGTTCAGTGCTAAAACATCTATTCTGCATACATTGTAAAAAGATCTTGGGCATTTGTAGAAAAACCTCTTTAGTTCTGGACTGCAACTGCTAATTCCTCTAAAACAGACCATGGCAGGTTAGAAAGAACCACTTCCTTCGTTCCAAGAAGGAGTCCTTCCATAACTCGAAAAGAAATCCCAATACAGGTAGTCCTTGACTTAGGACCACATTTGAGCCAAAAAGTTCTGATGCTAAGTTATTGAGTTTTAGCCAGTGGTGGGTTCCTCCCGGTTCGGCCCGGTTTGGCCGAGCTGGTAGCAGTGACGATATGACATCACCGAACCGGTTCTCTTTGTTCAGGAGCTGCCCCCCCCCGTCCCCCCGCGTTATTCTTACCTTTTATTTGGCCCCACCCCCAATCTATTGCTGCCTCCCGAGTCCCAGCTGATCGGCTAGAAGGAAAAAAACTGTTTAAACTCTTGCCGTGGGGCTTCAATGGGCCACCCTACAGATGATCAGTGTTAAAAGGCAGTATGGTGGTAGACCGGTGCCTCCAAAAACAAATGGGTAGACCGGTACAGCTCTGCAAGCAGTTAAAAGCCTGGTAGACCAGTACCTCTGCTAAATCCTAAAGAATTGTCACATGACAATTGTAATTTAACTCCAGCTGTCTGCAATTAGTAAGTTCAAATCTTGCCAGGCTCAAGGTTGACTCAGCCTTCCATCCTTTCTAAGGTAGGTAAATTGAGGACCCCATTTGTGGGGGCAATAAGCTGACTTTGTAAAAATATACAAAAGTATGAAGGCTATTGCTTAACGCATTGTAAGCCGCCCTGAGTCTCCGGAGAAGGGCGGCATATAAATCAAATAAAAAAAAAATGACCATCAAGCTGCGCCCACAAAATAAGCCACGCCCACAGAACCGGTAGTAAACATTTTTAGAACCCACCCCTGGTTTTAGCCCTTTTGTGACCTTTCTCGCCACAGTTGTTAAGTGAATCTGGCTGCCTCATTGACTTTGCTTGTCAGAAGGTCGCAAAAAGAGGATCACATGACCTCATGATCCCACACTTTTTTCAGCGCTATTGTACATTTGAGCGGTCACTAAACGAATGGTTGTAACTTGAGAACTATCTATAATAGATCTTCCGTGAGATCTTTAGGTAAGAGTCAAGCCCCAAATCAGAATTTCAAATACCAAGGAAAGTTAGTCACTATCTCCTTCTGTATTGGGGCAACCTTTGGATTTCCTGTGCACTATTCCACCAGAGTTTCATTAGGGAGACCGTAGCACAAATCTTCAGAATATCCATTTCAGATCTCAATCCCAGAAAGTCTCAATCCCAGAAAGTCCTCCTTCCTTACAGAAGATTTACAGGCATGCTTTTAACTTATCCCTTTATTATCAGCTCCTTAGGACCTTTATCGTAAGGCACAAAAAAAGACAGCAGCTGGGTGAAACCAGGGATCAAACCTCCTTTCCTCTCACTGCCCTTATGCTTCTAGTTAGCTTACCAACACAGTGTTCTGGGCTCCAGGCTTCCTGAGTCAGTGAAACTCACGAGTAGTCCCAAAAAACCAAAAAGTTATTGCAACAGCTGTGAATTCTGTTCATTCACAGACGAGTCCCAAATAGTTGTAAAGAGTCCTTTGGGATAAGGCTGATAATCACTCACCTTTATCTCCCTTGACATGCTGCCAAAAATTGGCAAAGCCACATGGAGTCCAGAATCAAACAGAGCTTCAGACTTTAAACTGAACAGAATTAACACCGTTGCTTCCTGCAAAGGTCCACATGCCTTTGCTCCTCTTTTAAGTCTTATGGGAAGGGCCAATCATCTCCAAGCCCTACTCCTGAGTCGTCCCTTTTGTTTTAGCTGTTCTTGCTTTCTGGCAGCTCTGCGCATGCGCGCACTGGGAACAAGCTCCTCTTGTTCCTCTGCCTCGCTGAGGTCCAACTCTGGAGGCAGCATGTACCTCCCTTTCTCTGCCTCTGATGCAGAGCCCTCGTCCGAGCCTTCCCCAGATTCCAGGACTGGCCCATGAAGAAGTATTTCTCAGCTTTGGTCATTTCTGGGCATAGGAACTCTTATCTCCCAGAATTCCCCAGCCAGCGTGAGAATTCTAGATGATCTACACATCTGAATAGAACAGCATAACAGAGTTAGAAGGAACCTTGGATATCTTCTCATTCAACCCCCTGCTCAAGCAGGAGACTCTATACCAGGGGTCTGCAACCTTAAACACTCAAAGAGCCATTTGGACCCGTTTCACCACAGAAAAGAAAACACCGGGAGCCACAAAACCCTTCCCGTGCCTGACTATTTCTTGAGCGGCTACAAAACTAGCATATGTAGTTGAATTAAACGTTCTATTTTGTTCTGAAACTTTTCTTTTCTTGGATTTATCCATGGTTGGCCTACTGGGGGTTGAAAAGCTCAATAAATGGCGTGCCAGCTGGTGTCACACATTGGCGGTTGTGACGCATATTTTGAGTGACAGGGAGCCACAGCAGCGGGGTAAACGAGCCACATGCGGCTCCAGAGCCGTAGATTGCTGACCTCTGGTCTATACTATTCCAGAATCTCTTCCTAAAAACCCTCCAATGATGGAGCACCCAGAACCTGTGGAGGCAAACTGTTCGGCTGATGGAATTGTTCTAACTGTCAGAAGGTTTCTCCTTATTTCTAGGATGGTTGGATCTCCCCTAGATAAGTTTCCATCCCTTACTTCTTGTCCTGCCTTCAGGTCCTTTGGAGAATCGGTCGATACTTCTTCTTAGCACCCCTTTAGCTATTTGCCTGGGCCTCTTACAGAGGCTCTGCCCAGCTGCCCTTTTCCTGCCCATGGCCTGATTGCTCTGGTAAAGCTGCTAGTCCCCCAGAGGATATGGGGTGGGGGTGGAGGAGGTAGTTCAGTGACATTTTCTGAGTCATCCATGGGCCAGCACCTGTGCATGACCTCAGGCAAGGGCTGGAAATAGACTTGAGGCAAACAGGCAAACACCTGGGTATTTTCTCACTCTGCTGACACCAAAACCATACATATGGACACACACACACACACACACACACAATGAAGGGCAATCAGGCTAAATTTAAGCTTTATCTTTCAAACAGTCTTTGCAACCCCTGCAGATGGATGAGCCATCTAATATGCATACCATTCTAAACACAAGAATGCAAATGAGAATAAGAAGATTGAAAAAAAAAGAGAGAAAGCCCTAGGCAGATTTCCAGAAGGAAGACCTCAAACAAGGACAGAAAGTAGAGTGGAGTTTCTCAACCTCGGCAACTTGAAGATGTGTGGACTTCAACTCCCAGGATTCCTCCTAAGTCCTAACTCATTAATTCTCTCCTTGACCTCCTTCTCCCAGCCAAGGCTTGCAAAGAAGCCTCCAAGAGCTTAAGCCAGGAAGAGATAGAAGCTGCTCAGATGTCCAGCCTTGTTGGCTTTCGTACATCTGTATTTCTTCCTCCTTCTGAGGAGGTCAACAGCAGCCAGAGGTTTATCCTGTTTTCCCAGAACATTGGGAGCTAGCGTTGCTCAAGAGACACGGTCTGGATTCATACCACACTAAGCTAAACTGGGGTTGGATAGTTTGTGCCTGAATGTGTGGCAATACTCAGGCCATTACGCCAAGCATAACTGATGTAGTTTATTCATTGGAGTGTAGCACGCTATAAAAATTCAACATGTCTTTTGGTAAAGCAGGTTAGGGTGCCTTGGGAGTGCAGTTTGCGTTTTGTGGCTGAGCAGCAAATCTGCTTTGGAGGAATAACAGAATTGGGAGGGACCTTGGAGGTCTTCTAGTCCAGCCCCCTGCTCAAGCAGGAGACCCAATATAATTTTAGACAAATGGCTGTCCAGTCTCTTCTTAGAAGCCTCCAGTAATGGAGCACCCACAGCTTCTGAAGGCAAGCCATTCCACTGGCCGATTGTTTTTATAATTAGGAAATTTCTCCTTTGTTCTAGGTTGCTTCTTTCCTTTGTTGTTGTTAGCTGTGAAGTCGTGTCTGACCCATCGCAACCCCATGGACACCATTCCTCCAGGCCTTCCTGTTCTCTACCATCCTCTGGAGTCCATTTAAGCCTATTGCTTCAGTGACTCCATCCAGCACTCTCATTCTCTGTCGTCCCCTTCTTCTTTTGCCCTCAGTCTTTCCCAGCATTAGGGCTCTTCTCCAGTGAGTCCTTCCTTCTCATTAGGTGCCAAAGCATTTGAGTTTCATCTTCAGGATCTGGCCTTCTAAAGATCAGTCAGGGTTGACCTCTTCTAGGACTGCCCGGTTTGATCGCCTTGCAGTCCAAGGGACTCGCAGGAGTCTTCTCCAGGCTTCTCTCCTTAGTTAGTTTCAGTCCATTGCTTCTTGTCTTGCCTTCTGGTGCTTTGGAAGAAGACGACCTGGGGCTGCCCACTGCTTGAAGGTCTTCTTCAGTTCCTTCAACCTAGCCAAATTAATCCTCCCTGTATTTTCCATCCATATCTTCTCCCTTGCTATCTTTCAGAGACCAGATTTGACCCTGGAAATGCTATTTGCTGATCCACAATGAATACTGTACTTATCGGACTATAAGACGCACTTTTTCCTCCCTAAAAGAGGGTGGAAATGTTCATGCATCTTATACACCAGTGATGGTTAATCTTTTTGGTACCGAATGCCCAAAACGCTCGCATGTGTGCACGAATGCACGCACGCATGCCCAAACCCCCAAAATGCAATGCGAGTGACCCCCCATGCATGCACACCATCCTCTGTGCCCTGTTTTGGCTTCCAGGTTGGTACAGGCAGCTTTCCAGGCCCAAAACGGGGTGCAGGGGGGCTGTGCGAGCCCCCCCATGCCCCGTTTTGGGCCTGGAAAGCCTCCTGCACCAACCTTTTCCCCTCCTGCACATGCATCCCCCCCCCCCGCACATGCATGGCAGAGACCCAACGACCAGCTGGCTGACAGGAGGTGCCGCACATGTGTGGTGGAGCTGGCCTGGGGCAACGGCTGGCGTGCTCGCAGAGAGAGCTCTGTGTGCCACCTATGGCACGCGTGCCATAGGTTTGCCATCACGGTTATACACCGAATACAGCCATTTTTGGCCTCTCAAAGCCCCACTTATCCCATTTTTGTGAAAAACGAGCCTGTTTTTTGCAAAAACAGGGTGCGCAGAGGCTTTGGGAGGCCTGCAGAGTGCTCCTGTGGACTGGGGAGGGCAAAAACATCATTTTTGTAAAAAAAAACCGGGGAAAAAACGGGCCCATTTTTTCACAAAAATGGCGCGTGCAGAAGCTTTGGAAGGCTGCAGAGTGCTCCTGGGGGCTGGGGAGGGCAATTTTTTTTTCTTGCTTACCTCTTCGAAATCTTGGTGTGTCTGATATACCGGTGCGTCTTATAGTCTGAAAAATGCGGTATTTGCAAAACGGTTACCTTCATGCACTGTATTCAGAAATGGGTATTGCCATATTTAGGAGCAGCCTAAATGGAACACACCAGGGGTGAAATGCTCCCAGTTCAGACTGGATCGCCCGATGCGGTAGCGATGGAGGTGGGTAGTTCAGAGAACCGGTAGCAAAAATCCCTGCCCCCCCCCCAATGCCCAGCTGAGCTGCACGATCCTCAGAGGCTTTTTTTTATTATTTTTAAAAGCATTTTTTCTACAACTTCTTCGGCCAAAAAAATGCTTTTAAAAGTAAAAAAAAAAAGCCTCTGATAATCGCATGGCTCAGCTGGGATCGTCAGAGGCTTTAAAAGCATTTTTTAACAACCTCTTCAGCCGAAGAGGTTGTAGAAAAAATTGTTTTAAAAGTAAAAAAAAAAAAAAGTTGGCCATGCTCACTCAGTCATATTACTGCCCCCCCCAAGCCACACCCACAAAACCGGTAGTAATAAATTTTACATTTCACCACTGGAACACACCATTCTTCACTTTCTCTGGTCAGTTCTTTTTTTTTTTTTTTCCTTTCTAAAAGTGGGCATGCCACTTTTTCTCTTTTCCTCTGCAGATTGGCCCTCAACCTTTATCGGCTTCGTACTGTCAAGTCTGGGGCAAGGACTGAGCACAGCATATGGAGCAAGGCTAGGCAAGCTAATGGGAGGTGGATTTTGAGGTCTCTCTCTCTCTCTCTCTCTCTCTCTCTCTCTCTCTCTCTCTCTCTTTCTTATACATCCACCCACACATTCCTATATTGCACCTGCATAAGAAACAGGATTTTCCTCTTAAAAAAAATATCCACGGGACACTCTTGAGTGTTTATTTTGGGTTGTCTTCACAATCAGAAACGTACTGGTTATTATTTTTTTAGGTTTTTTTTTTTTTTTAAATCCCACTTTTATTATTTTTATGAATAGAACAAGGTAGTGAACATATCGAATTCTCTTTCCTCCTCCTATTTTTTGCACAACAACCCTATGAGGTGTGGGGGGGGCCGAGAGAGAGTGACTAGCCCGAAAGTCACCCACCTAGCTGGCTAGAAAATTCGGGAAGTTGAAGTCCAGACCTCTTAAAGTTGCCAAAGTTGAGAAACACTGATGTAAAACATTTCCTCTAACTGGCAAGGCTCTGGTTAGCTCATGTGCCGCGTCCCATATTTTTCATATCTTCTTTCCATCAAACCGTTGGTGGATTGCATCTTCTTTGTTTGGCTCATACTTTTAAGGAATTAAAGCAATCAGTTGACCAATCAACTTTTCAGCCATTAGTTGACAGCAAAGAATTATCATATATTAATAGGATTAGGAGCAGGGGTGAAATCCAGCAGGTTCTGACAGGTTCTAGAGAACCAGTAGTGGAAATTTTGAGTAGTTCGGAGAACCGGCAAATACCACCTCTGACTGGCCCCAGAGTAGGGTGGGAATGGAGATTTTGCAGTATGCTTCCCCTGGAGTGGGGTGGAAATGCAGTTTTTGCAGTATCCTTCCCCTGCCATACCCACCAAGCCACACCCACCAAGCCACACCACACCCACCAAGCCACACCCACAGAACCGGTAGTAAAAAAAATTGAATTTCACCACTGGTTAGGAGGGACCTTGGAGGTCTTGTAACCCTACCCTCTGTCCAAGGCAGGAGTCTTCATGCCATCTCAGACAACGGGTTGTCTAATCTTTTTTCAAAAAACTCCAGCAGTGGAGCACCCACTGCTGGACTAACATTGACTCCAGCAACGGAGCACCCAGAGGCAAGCTATTCCACGCCTTAATATTTCTCAGTGTCAGGAATTTCCTTCTTACAGGCATTCCTCGAGTTAGAACCAAAATTGAGGCCACAATTTCTGTTATTAAACCAGGTAATTGTTCAGGGAATCATGCCCAATTTTACCATCCTTTTGTCATGGTGGTTAAGGGAATCACTGCAGTTCTTAAGTGAATTATCTGGTTGTTAAGTGACTCTGGCTTCCCCCATTGTGTTTGCTTGTCACAAGCTGGCCGCAAAGGTCACAAATGGGGATCAGCTGACCCCAGGACAGTGCAACTGTCATAAATACATACCAGTTGCCAAGTGTCTGAATTTTGATCATCATGGGGATCCTGCAACGGTTGTCAGCGTGAACTTCGATCATCTCATCTTTTTTCAGTGCTGTCGTAAACTGTGACCAGCCAGTAAACGAATCATTGTATAATAAAGGACTACCTCAAGATTCAAAACCAGCCCTTTGAATTTCTCCTGGAAACAAATTGGAAATCGGTAAAGTGAATCCAAGATAGATGTAAGATGATTGGCGCAGGGGTGAAATCTACTTCCTTCCTTCCTGGTTCGGAAGTCCACATGCCATGCGTGCATGCTCACTTTGCTCGCGCACGTGCGTCACATGCACACACAGACCCTCTGCGCATGCGCAAAACCTTCTGCGCATGCTCAGAGGATAAAAAACACATTACTTCCTGGTTAAAACCAGGAAGTAACGACACCCAGGCGGGTGAGCAGAGTCTCGCGCCGCCATCACTACCAGTTCTCCGAACCACCAGTCACGATCACTACCGGATTGCCCGATCCGGTCTGAACCGAGAGCATTTCACCCCTGGATTGGCGGCCTTTGACCCACCGAAATACTTGTGGTAGACTTTGTTTCAAGACTGTAAATCAGGGCTCTCCAAACTTTTAAGACTTGTGGAACTTCAACTCCCAGAATTCCCTAGCCAGCAAGCCACAGCTGCCTGGGGAATGTTGGGAATTGAAGTCCACAAGTCTTAAATTTGCCACGTTTGGAGACCTCTGCTGTACATTAAACAAAGGCATCGTGACTTCCAGACATCTTTGCTCATCTGGTGAAACTTTCTGGAACGCTTCCCTGATGTCTTAGGTCTCCCATGAAGACGGGATGTAAATATAGGTGTGCAGACCGTCTTGTTGGGAAAGCATTAAAGTCAGCAAGATAGCCAAAACGAGAGAAGTCCTGGGAGGGGTGGGTGGGTGCAACGGAGAGGGAGGATTATTTTTACTCGATGGGTTTCTGGGCTGGCTTAGCGGAGCCCTTTCGAGGAGTCCAGCTGACCTCCGAGCAGGTCGTGAGAAAGAAGGTGTAGGCCAGTGTCCCGGTGCAGGAAACAGACCGTGCAGGAGGACTGGAACGGGGTGAGGGGGGTGCCGGTACCACATCCCTTCAAGATGAGCCCATGAGATAGCAGGCTACAGGAAACAGCTGTCAGGGTGTCCCAAAAAACAGACACTGGGGAAAAAATTGGCCACCAGCTGCTAACATTTGCTCAGCATCCTCTCCTCCTCCTCCTCCTCCTCTTCCCCCTCTCCGCTCCCCAGCTCTCCTTCGTCTTCTTTGGCTAACCAAGGAGAACAAGGCTGTATACAATGTTCTTCTTTTTTTAAAAAAAAAGAAATCGTGAGTATGAAAGGACCTATCTGCCTCTGTATATCCCGGACGATGATAAGGTTCCCTTTGTTGAAATGCATTTTTTTCCTTCCAAAATTCCTTGATGCAGCCTGACATCCAATCTGAACCTTGAGATCCAGGCGTGCGGTGAATCACCTCCCTGGCGCCAGCAATCTGCGGCACACAGTGCTTCACATCCTGCCCCATCTGACACCCTTGTGGCTTGGCCCTTGAGGAACTTCGCGTTCGAACTCTCAGGCGGTTGAGAGTTTGGGTTATAAAAAGCCAGATTGTCCCACAGCTGCTGACGTTCCTTCCCTTTCCTCTTGATTCTGCCTGGGCCCTTTTGGAAGGCTGCTGTTTCTGATTTCGGCTGCAGAGATCGGCTGGGCCTCCAGCGCAGAGGAAGAAGGAGAGAGCTAACTTTTTTTTTTAAAAAAAAAAGAAAAAAGTATTTGACCCATCGGCCCGAGGAGGTATAAAATCCCGAATTGGGCTACGCTTCTGGGAGCAAAGGAAGGGACTGTTGCGAAATAAATACGCCAAGATTATTATTATGCTGAACAGCTTGATATGCTCGTTTATTATCAGTAAGGGCTTTTGAATGAAAGGAGTCGTTTTAAAAACTAGCTACCCCTTTGAGCAGTTTGGAAGGGAGACAATACAATTAACCAGTGATGAAATCCAAATTTTTTTTACTACCGGTTCTGTGGGTGTGGCTTGGTGGGCGTGGCAGGGGAAGGATACTGCAAAATCTCCATTCCCACCCCACTCTGGGGCCAGCCAGAGGTGGTATTTGCTAGTTCTCCGAACTCAAAATTTCCACTACCGGTTCTCCAAACTGTTCAAAATTTCTGCTACCGGTTCTCCAGAACCTGTCAGAACCTGCAGGATTTCACCCAGGCAATTAATTATGTTGTAATTGTTTTGAAGAATATTGGAAATCCTTCCTTCCTTCCTTCCTTCCTTCCTTCCTTCCTTCCTTCCTTCCTTCCTTCCTTCCTTCCCTCCCTCCTTCCTTCCTTCCTTCCTTTCTCTTTCCCTTTTTTCCTTCATCTCTTTCTTTCTTTCTTTTTTCCTATCTTGTCTATTTTTTTCTCTTACATTCTTTTCAATCAGTTGCTTATATTGCTTTTTGAGAGTAATAAGATGTTTAAGACTTGTTTTATTACCATTCCCAATCTCGCTTTTGTACATCTTATAAGACTTATAAGGCAAGAGCTTTCTTGGCTTCTACACAGTCCTTGTCAAACCCTGGTTTGGAGACGATACGGGGCCTCTTAGCTGAAAAGTTCCGGTCATGTACTGGTAATTGTTGTACTCATTTCTATCACTTCTAAGGCTCGTTCTGTCACACGTACACTCCAGGTTCAGAGATTCTGACATTCTGACATCACACAAGCCACAGATTCGGGAAAAAAGAACACCTCAGCTTGCAACTTCTCTCAAGCGACAACTGAAAACATGCCTAACCCAACGCTGTTTTGCCCCACTGTATGATTCAGCTCTGCTGAAACCTGATGTGGGTGGGGGAAATGTACTAGAATAATGCTATGACCTAAAGCAAGCACTCCTAAATTCACTGGAAGGGAAGAATGAGCATAGCTAGGCAGGAGGTTGACATTTCTGCCTTCAGCTGGGGAGAAATAAAAACGAAATGGCCCAAAGGTGCTTTTTTTCAAGAGGCAACTGGACTTTCTTGTTTTTTTCTTTTGAAGACGTTTCGCTTCTCATCCAAGAAGCTTCTTCAGCTTCTTTCAGTGCCCTCGTAACTCTGAACAGTAACTAAATGAACGGTTGTACGTCGAGGACTACCTGTACAGGGTTTCTCAACCTTAGCAACTTTAAAATATACAGACTTCAACTCCCAGAATTTTCAAGTGGCTCAATATGCAGTTTACTTCTGGGACCTGGATGACTGAGAATCTCTACAGACTTTTAGCTATACAATTTGGGATGAACCACCCTTGGAATGGTGTAGGAGTAGGAAGGGATTTCCAGAGAGAAAAATTGCAGACTACAGGAATCAGGAGCACCACTCAGGTGACCCTGAGGACACAGATTAACCTCCAAGTGCTTCAAGGACCCTCTAAAAGGATGCAAATGACCAGCTGTCTGCAAGGAGTATAAATCCTTCCATTCCCCACCATCCAGTCAGAGCTGAAGAAGCTTCTTGGATGAGAAGCGAAACGTCTTCAAAGTAAAAACCAGAAAGTCCAGTTGCCTTCTGAAAAAAGCACCTTTGGGACAACCATGACCTAGATGACTGACAATCTCTACAGACTTTTATGCAGTTATGTTATGTTATGTTATGTTAATTTTATTTATATACTGCCCTTCTCCCGAAGGACTCGGGGTGGTGTACAGCCAATTTAAAAACATAAATATACAGACATCATCATTAAATATAATTAAAATCAATTAAACAGTTTTGGCCAAAATTTAAAAGCCCAAGTTAAAACTCCAATTTAAAAACCACTTAAATAGACAGCCCCGCCTGTCAGAACAGTAGAGTCTTGAGGGCACAGCGAAAAACCCGGAGGTCAGAGATTGTACGTATTTCTGGGGGCAGTTTGTTCCAAAGGGCAGGAGCTCCCACTGAGAAGGCTCTCCCCCTGGGTGTCGCCAGCCGGCATAATTTGGCCGACGGCACCCTGAGGAGTCCCTCTCTGTGGGAGCGAACTGGTCGGTGGGAGGCTATTGGTGGCAGAAGGCGGTCCCGTAAATATCCTGGTCCTATGCCGTGGAGCGCTTTAAAGATGGTAACCAATACCTTGAATTGCACCCGGAAAACCACTGGGAGCCAGTGTAGCTCGCGCAGGAGGAGTGTTACATGAGCACAATGAGTCGCGCCCATAACCACCTGCGTGGCCGCATTCTGGACCAGTTGGAGCCTCCGAGTGCTCTTCAAGGGGAGCCCCATGTAGAGAGCATTACAGTAGTCCAGCCGGGAGGTGACAAGGGCATGAGTGACTGTGCGTAGGGCGTCCTGGTCTAGAAAGGGACGCAACTAGCGGATCAGGCAAACCTGATAGAAAGCCCCCCTGGCCACGGCCATCATGTGCTCTTCTAAAGACAGCCGTGCATCCAGGAGGACGCCCAGATTGCGAGCCCTCTCTGTGGGGGGCAAAGATTACTTGTTTCCAGAGTGGAATAGGAATAGGAATAGGAATAGGAATAGGAATAGGAATAGGAATGGAATGGAATGGAATGGAATGGAATGGAATAGAATAGAATAGAATAGAATAGAATAGAATAGAATAGAATAGAATAGAATAGAATAGAATACATTATTGGCCAAGTGTGATTGGACACACAAGGAATTTGTCTTTGGTGTATATGCTCTCAGTGTACATAAGGAGAATAAAATATATTAATCAAGAATAAAAAGATACAACACATAGTGATAGTCAAGGTTACTAATAAGCTATCAAATCGTACTAGGAAACAAATAAAAACAATATAAATTGAAAGATACAAGCAACATGGTTACAGTCATAAGTGGGAAGAGATAGATACTAGTAAGATATTCGTAGTCTCCCTTGAGTCCAGTTCAACTGTGGGACAAGCCCATGGGATAGTTTGTTTAGCAACAAGGCTGAAGGGGATTGCCACAACCATGTTGTGGAATGCTTTTGGGACTTCCCAGCCCATATTTTACTTCTAGGGTTCCCCATTGATCTTCTGTCTATTGAGGTTTCTCAAGCTTAGCAACTCTAAGATAGGTGGAAGCGGAATCCTGGAAGTTGAAGTCCACGTGTCTTTTAAAGTTGCTAAGCTTGAGAAAGATTGGTCCAATGCTCACCTGGATATCTTTTTTTGAAGATCATTCAAGGTCAACCAGAGGTGGTTGATCCACCTGCTGGGTTCCCATTCCTCACTCATCCCTGCAGTACTTGAAAGTCTTCTGCAGGTACAAGATTGCTTGCTGGGCATCAGGCGTCAGGAAGGTGATGTGAGAGTGCAATAAACAGTAAAATAATAATAATAATAGAGTTGGAAGGGACCTTGGAGGCTTAGAAGAGACCCTCCCTAGTTTCTCTGGTGGTAAAGGAGATGAATGGGGAATTGTACTTTCAGATTCTGTCAAGGTACCCTGTTTCCTCCAAAATAAGACCTCCCCGAATAATAAGCCCAATCGGGCTTTTGAGCGCACGTGCTAAAAATAAGCCCTCCCCAAAAATAACCCCCCAAAAATAACCCCCCACAAAAAATATTTAACCGCATGTGCAGCCGGTCCTTGCCATTTCTTCTGGTTAGGGAGACAGAGCTGGAAATCAGGTAAGACGGCAAGAGGAGCCCCGTCTTGCTCCACGCGCCCCAAAATAATAAGACCTCCCCAAAAATAAGGCCGAGCGCTTATTTCGGAGTTCAAAAAAATGTAAGACAGGGTCTTATTTTCAGAGAAATATGGTAGCTTTACAATAAAGAAAATTGACTCATTATTTATTTATTTATTTACTTATTGGTTCGATTTATATGCCGCCCTTCTCCGGAGACTCAGGGCGGCTTACAATGCGTTAAGCAATAGCCTTCATACTTTTGTATATACCTGCTTAGTAGGGCTTTCGCCCCCCCCCCCCAAAACGGTGTTCTTTTTTTTATACAAAGTCAGCTTATTTCCCCCACAAACCGGGTCCTCATTTTACCTACCTCGGAAGGATGGAAGGCAGAGTCAACCTTGAGCCTGGTGAGATTTGAACTTGCAGTAACTGCAGGCAGCTGGTGCTACTTAACAGCACTTTAGTCTGCTGCATCACCAAGGCTCTTTGGGTCATGTTTTCTGACTGCTTTGCTCCATGAGGCCAACATCACGTAATAATAAGAGAGCAGAATAACAGACTTGGAAGGGACCTTGGAGGTCATCTAGCCCAACCCCTCTGCTCAAACCGGAGACCCTATATCATTCCGGACTGTTTAGGACTTTTCTCCTCAGTTCTAAGTTGCTTCTCTCCTTGGTTATTTCCATCCATCCTTTCTTGTCCTGCCTACAGGTGCTTTGGTAAACAGGCTGGCCTCCTCTCCCTTGTGGTAGTAGCCCTTCTGCTACCATGCCACCCCTGGTCCTTCTTTTCCACTAGATCTTGGTCTACCCAGTTCCTGCAATCGTTCTTCTTCGTATGTTTTAGCTAAAGCCCCTTCCAGACCACAGTGGAACCCACCTCCTTGTAGGCAGGCTCCCTTCCCCAAGCCTGTATAGCTGGGGTCACCAACCTTTCGGACCTCAGGGACCACTAAATTCATAATTTTAAATCCCGTGGACCACTAATATGATCTGCCTAATGACCGGCTGGGTAGGTGTGGTAAGGTGGTTATGTGACTGGGTGAGCGTGGCCAACTCCATGTCACTTATGTCGAAGGGTGCCTTGCCAGCTTCTACTTGCTACTCCTTGCCTGCCTGCCCGAGCTCCTTAGGGCCCCAACAGGAATCAGTTGTTGGAGCTAAGCAGCCACCACGAGAAAGAGTTGGCAAAAGAGCTCACTTCAAATTGGATCTGACCAAAAAGGAGGCTCAGCAGAAGTACCTCACTGAGGACTACGAGCATAGGCTTTCCAAGCAGAGGGAAGACCTGCGGGAGTGCAAGGCCAGATATTGGTGTCTGGAGGCTCAGTGGGCTGAGATGGTCAACCAGTTCCAGGCAATGATGCAGTCCCACTGGAACAAAGCCCTCCGGCTCTTTGCCACCAGCGGCACTTCCCTCCAGCCTTCGCCCAAAGCCCCGCACCAGGAGGCTGAAGCAGACCCCACGTCAGAATTTCTGCCCCTCTCCAACCCACACAAAAAGACCCCGAAGGGTGAGACTCTCTGCAGCAACACAAACGTTCGTTGCACATATCCAGCTCAGGGGCCGTAGTTTGAGGACTCCTGATTTAGTGCAATATAAAAAATGAAAATAATTTTTCTGCAGACCACCAAAATTTTCTCATGGACCACCAGTGGTCCACGGATCACCGGTTGGTGACCGCTGCTGTATAGGACACACACACGCACACAAAACCTTTTCCCTGCACATTTCTTACACATTCCAAGAAACAAGAGCTGGACCACTCGTCTTGCTTCCGAAAGCCCTCCTGATTCAGCTTTAAAGACCCCCCCCTCTTCCCAGGACCCCTCCCCGCAGAGATGTCCTTTCCCCCTCAATCTCTTTAATCTGTTGTTACCAAATAATGCTTCTTTTGTTGGGGGGGGAGGCAGGAGGGAGGGAGGGCAAGAGCCCGGCCCAGGGTTGGGAAAGTGGAAGGGTGTGTGTGTGTGTGTGGAGAGGCGGATTGCTGGGCGGCAAAGGCTTCAGTGAAAGCTGCCGGCGAGGGTCTTTGCCTGGCTCGCTCGCTAATTATGCCGAGTCCCGAGAGCGAGGCAGACTCGCTGACGCCAGCCTGGAAAAAAAAAAAGCCTCAGTCACAGGCGAGAGATGCCGGTATTGTTTTGCACGGCCTTACAAGCTCAGCACCTGGATTCAGCTTGACAATGTTGGCATCTCGGAGCCTTCGCAGGCGGCAGGGTGGGGGTGGGTGGGAGAGGGAGGGATTGGCTAGAAACACACAGCCTATCTGTGCATAGGAGGGGGATGGGGGGCACGGGTGGTGGTGGAGGTTGGGGAGGGGGGGTAGGAAGGCCACCTCTTGAATGAAGGCTGTTAACCTTTCACTTTGGGAAGGCTGCCAAGGAAGAAGAGCTGGTTCCAAGGCGAGACGGCGAGTGGGACTGAAAGTTCACCCTGGGCCGCGCAAGCAGAGTACCTGTGGGAGACGTGTGGGAACAAAGGACAATAGTCCGGATTGTGCACACAAGCGTGTGCTCACGGGAAGGGCATCCACGCCGCATGCCGGCGTCGCTGCTGAAGGAAGCCGTTTGGGGGTTCGCCCCATCCCTGTTCCCGAGATGATCGGCATGCACCCCCACGTTGGGTAACCTTAGCCCAAACGAACCAAAGTTTGCACAGAGAAAGCCGTTTGGGGGGTTCGGCCCCCCTCCACCCGATGATCTGTATCAGGGAGTGAAATCCAGCAGGTTCTGGCGAACCGGTAGCAGAAATTTTGAGTAGTTCAGAGAACCGGCAAATGCCATCTCTGGTTGGCCCCGGAGCGGGGTGGGCATGGAGATTTTGCAATATCCTTCCCCCAGGAGTAGGGAGGGAATGGGGATTTTGCAGTATCCTTCCACTGTCATGCCCACCAAGCCACACCACGCCCACCAAACCACACCCACAGAACCAGTAGTATAAAAAATTGGATTTCACCACTGACCTGCATGCACCCCTACTGGGTAACCTTAGCGCAAATGAACCAAAGTTTGCACAGAGAAAGCCGTTGGAGTGTTTGCCCCCGGTGATCTGCATCATGGGGTGAAATCCAGCAGGTTCTGGTGAACCGGTAGCAGAAATTTTGAGTAGTTCTGAGAACCGGCAAATGCCACCTCTGGCTGGCCCCAGAGTGGGGTGGGAATGGTGATTTTGCAATATTCTTCCCCCAGGAATAGGGAGGGAATGGGGATTTTGCAGTGTCCTTCCCCTGCCATGCCCACCAAGCCACACCACACCCACCAAGCCACATCCACAGAACTGGTAGTAAAAAAATTTGGATCTCACCAGTGATCTGCATGCACCCCCATTGGGTAACCTTAGCCCCAAAGGAACCAAAGTTTGCCACTTGTGTGTAAATGGAGCCGCTGACCTGGGAGGGATGTGGTTGGAAACTCGGGCTCAGATCTTGAATGAAGAAGAAGGGGAAAAAATGGTGTAGGCCCTTTTGTTTCCCTTGAAAACTCAGTGGCTTCACTCCAACAAAACTTGGCACAGGCAGAGGTACATGTCTAATAGTGAAGACAAGGGCATTTAAGGGGTGTCCTGATGGCTCGACAGCCCCCCCAGCACGATCGATCTAGGTTGTGGCTGCCTTTTTCCGCCTCCTCCTTGAATACTTTTTTTTTTTTAATTTGATTTATATGCCACCCTTCTCCGGAGACTCAGGGTGACTTACAATGCGTTAAGCAATAGCCTTCATCCTTTTGTATATTTATACAAAGTCAGCTTATTGCCCCCACAACTGGGTCCTCAATTTACCTACCTTAGAAAGGATGGAAGGCTGAGTCAACCTTGAGCCTTGGCGAGATTCCAACCTGCAGTAACTGCAGGCAGCTGGTCTTAATAACCAGCTTAATAACAGGGTGCCTTAGACCACTGTACTACCAAGGCTCTTCACAGCTGAACACTTCAGCTATAAACACTTGTCTCCCACTCTAGTTTTCTACAGGTAGTCCTCGACTTACAACAGTTCATTTAGTGACCATTCAAAGTTACAACGGCACTGAAAAAAGTGACAGGACCGTTTTTCACACTTACCTTTGCAGCATCCCCATGGCCCCCTGATCACAATTCAGATGCTTGGCAACTGACTGATATTTACGACAGTTGCAGTGTCCCGGGGTCATGGAGTCAGTTTTTGTGATGGTCTTATCAGCAAAATCAATGGGGAATATGGATTCACTTAACAACCGTTACTCACCTTATAACCTCCAGCGATTCACTTAACAACTGTGGCAGGAAAAGTTGTAAAAATGGGGCAAGATTCACTTAACAGCTGTTTCACTTAGCTACAGAAAGGATGGGCTCAATTATGGTCATAAGTCAAGGACTTGCCTGTATTCCATTGGTCTGTTCTCAGGTAAGTCAGCATCACACCTGGTTGCCTGCCCATAAGCCCCAATAAACAGGTAGATGTTTCCAAGTTAACCTGCATCAGAAGGGCAATTATAAGAAGGGACTATAAGTAGTCCTTGATTTACGAAAACAATTAAGCCAAGATTTCTGTTGCTAAGTCAGAGACTTGTTAAGTGCCCCATTTTATGACCTTTCATGCCACAGTAGTTAAGTGTATCACGGCAGTTGTTAGTAACGTGTTTGTTAAGTGAATCTGGCTTCCCCATTGATATTGCTTGTCAGAAGGTCACAAAAGGCAGAGCTGAAGAAGCTTCTTGGATGAGAAGCGAAACGTCTTCAAAGAAAAACCAGAAAGTCCAGTTGCCTCTTGAAAAAGCACCTTTGGGATATGTATGTATCAGTGGTGGGTTGCCCCCAGGTTTGGACCGGTTCATAAGAACTGGTAGTAAAACCAGTGGGAGGCTCCGCCCACTGACCCGGACGTCATCAGAGGTGATCTGCGCATGCGCAGAAGAGCACGGGTGGGCACGATGCGAAACAATAATAAAGGTAAGTAGAACCCACCCCTGGTATGTATGTATGTGGGGACGCAGTGGCTCAGTGGCTGAGCTTGTCGATCAGAAGGTCAGCAGATCAGCAGTTCGAATCCCTAGTGCCGCATAACGGGGTGAGCTCCCATTACTTGTCCCAGCTTCTGCAAACCTAGCAGTTCGAAAGCATGTAAAAAATGCAAGTAGAAAAATAGGGACCACCTTTGGTGGGAAGGGAACAGCGTTCCGTGCGCCTTTGGCGTTGAGTCATGCTGGCCACATGACCACGGAGACGTCTTCAGACAGAGCTGGCTCTTTGGCTTTGAAACGGAGATGAGCACCGCCCCCTAGAGTCGGGAACGACTAGCATGCACGTGGGGGGGGGGAATCTTTACGTACGTACGTATGTAGGTATGTATGTATGTATGTATGTATGTATGTATTTATTTATTTATTTATCAATGACATTTGTACCGCAGTCCATTGCACAAAAAGCGATTCTAGGCAGCGTACAATAATCTGATAAACATAGATATATAAAGCAATATAAAGATACTCTACATTCTGTTCTGCCTGGCCATACTGTTTGTATTTTGCATTGTGGCTGCAAATGGCTTTGCTCTTTAACTGTTCTTTGGAAAATGCAACTACGGTAACCACAGCACTAGCAAGAGTAATATTATTACTGCTATTATTTCCCCTTGGTTACCACTGGTTAAAAAACGACTTGCTAGGGGTTTTTTTTTGTTTGTTTTTCTTCTCAAGACTTGCCTTGTAGATGCAAAAGTGAGATCCGCATACATACCATTTCATAGGCAGAGATTCCTCTTCAGAGTTCATCGGAAAGCTTATTAGGAATCTCCATCTTAAATTATCTCAAGTTTACAAAATTAAAGTTTAACCGTGGAAAGGAAGCTCTGGTGCTCACGGATAAAGGAATAGTGGGAGGCAACTATTAATAGTTATCTGGTGCAGCGAAAAGTCTGACTCAGCCTAAATATTTTAGAGCTGGTTTATGATTCTTTAAAATCAAACATTCCAATATGAGTGTGTATATATATATATACATATATAACCTTGGAACTTTTGGGCCGGGAGTTTCATTTGTAGAAAATTAACTCAGTTTTGCTAATACATCTGCAACATTAAATGTTCCTAATCAGACAGAGTTGGGGTTTTTTTTTAAAAAAAAATTTGATTTATATGCCGCCCTTCTCTGGAGACTCAGGGCGGCTTACAATGCGTTAAGCAATAGCCTTCATACTTTTGCATATTTATACAAAGTCAGCTTATTGCCCCCACAAACTGGGTCCTCAATTTACCTACCTTAGAAAGGATGGAAGGCTGAGTCGACCTTGAGCCTTGGAGAGATTCGAACCAGCAGTAATTGCAGGCAGCTGTGTTAATAACAGGGTGCTTAGACCACTGTACTATCAAGGCTTTTTAAAAAAGAATTTTGAGTAGCTTGGTACAGATTATACATATGAACCTCTTCCCTTCTTCTCTCATGCATCCTAATATTGTCTGTCATTCGCAGTCATCCAGGTCATGGTTGTCCCAAAAATGCTTTTTCTAAAGGCAACTGGGTATTCTTTGTTGTTCTTTGAAGACGTTTCGCTTCTCATCCAAGAAGCTTCTTCAGTTCTGACTGAATTCTCCACCATTTAGTCAAAAACTGAAGAAGCTTCTTGGATGAGAAGGATCACCAATCACAATAGTCCTTGACATACAACGAGGGGTGGGATTCAGCTGGTTCGGAGTGGTTCAGGCAAATCGGATGCTGATTTTACTTCTGACAGTGGTTTAAGGTGACTGCACCTGTCATAAATACATACCAGTTGGCAAGTGTCTGAATTTTGATCACCTGACCGTAGGGATGTTGCCACAGCCTGTACGAGTGAAAAATGGTCATAAGTCACTATTTTTCAGTGCCGTTATAACTTTGAATGGTCACTAAATGAATGGTTGTAAATTGAGAACATAGCAGCAGCTACAGAAGAAATTTGCCATGCCCAGCTATTGCTGAGAACTGGTTTTTTGTTGTTTTTTTTAAAAAAATCTTGCTGTAATACTTTGCCAATGTAATTTCCTGGTGTCAAGGAGTTCCAAAGTTCCACACATTAAATATTAGTTTCTACCAGCCCACAGTCTGAGAAACACCAAGATAGATATGATATTATTAATTAAAATATTATGCATGGGTAATCTACAGTTAGATTCAGGCGAAGACTCCTGGAAACTTAATCATCCAAGCCCTAACCAAGGACCTATGAATTATAAAGGTAGCATCTCAGAATGTACAGGGAGTCCACAACCTATAAATGTTCTTTTCACAATGGCTTGAAGTCATAACTTGGTTAATTGATTTTAATTGGGTTTGATTTGATTTTAATTGGGTTGTTTTAAATTGTGGCCAAAAATATTTAATTCTTTTTAAACTGTTTTTAAATTTTGTATGTTCTGTTTTATTCTGGCTGTTCACCGCCCTGAGTCCTGCTGGAAAAGGGCGGTATACAAATTAAAAAACAAACAAACAAACAAACAAACAAACAAATAAATAAATAACAGCCTCGGGGGGAAAAAGTGACGTGCAACTCTTCAACATTACAATGGTTTCACGAATTCACAATCAATTGTAATTTGGGTGCTTGGCAATTGGCTTATAGTTAAAAGGAGTTTCCTTTTTTAAAGTAAAAGTTAGATAGTTAGATAGTTAAAATAGTTAATGCCTCCAAGTGTTTCAATGACCCTCTAAAAGGATCATGCAAATGACCAGCTGTCTGCGAGGAATACTTCCATTCCCCACTATCCAGCCAAAGCTGAAGAAGCTTCTTGGATGAGAAGTGAAACGCCTTCAAAAGAAAAAACAAGGAAGTCCAGTTACCTCCTGAAAAAAGCACCTTTGGGACAATTGGCTTATGCTTTTTAACAGTTGCAGAGCCTTATGCTAAGGTAATTGCAATGTGTGAGCTTCCCACCTGGCTTCTGACAAGCAAAGTCCATTGGGTGGGGAAGTCAGAAGTCAAGATGGCAGCCACAATAATGCGTAAGACTTGACCAGGATGAACCCAAGGGAGGGAGTCAAACATGTCAACTGTCACGAGTCCCTTCGTGCCCGCAAGAGAGCTAAGTCCAGGGATGGGCTGCTGGGGGTTCGCAGGGGTTCGGGAGAACCTCTAGCTAAGATTCTGTGCAGTTTGGAGAACCCCCAAATCCCACTCTTGGCTGGCCCTGCCCATCCCACTCCGCCCCTCCCAGGAGTCCCCACGCGGCCCGTTTTGGATGCAGGTAAGTGCAGGGCGCGCACGGAGGCTCCAGGAAGGCGAAAAATGGACCTACCAGAAGTTTGGGAAGGCCAGAAACAGGCCCGTTTGTGGCCTTCAGAAGACCTCCAGAGCCTGGGGAGGCTGTTTTCGCCTTCCCAGAGGCTCGAGGAAAGCCTCCTGAGACCGGGGACAGCAAACACACACACACACCGCCATGGTGCAGGAGGCCGATAGGCCACGCCCACCATGGCCACACCCACCCAACAACTGGGCAGAGAACCCCTTGCTAAAATTTTTGAAGCCCACCCTTGCCTAAATCCATCCCATCTTGAATTCCTTTGACTCCTTTATCGCTAATTTTCTTGGACTGTTAGTAGTTCATATTCTTATAGCGAGCTTCAGCTTGCAATAAATCTTTACGCCCATTTGAACTGCCTGGACCTCCTGATTTCCCTAGCGCAGGACAACCTGCTTTGAATGTCCTTTGCACATCTTGACTTTTCTGACCACACCCTACAGACAGAATTAGACCAAGACGCTCCTGCCACTGGGCCTCTTCTACGGACGGACAACAACTGTTGTCCTCTAATCCCTGGGGACAGATTGTACAAACTCACTCAAATCTTGAGTCACAGTCAGTTTTAGAAAAAAACGCTCCAGCTGGAGCTGCAGGGATTCCCATGACCTGCTTGAAAACCAGAATTGGCCAGGGGGCATTCCAAGGAAGTGGGAAGGAACTGGAGAAGAGGATTACAACTCAATGGGGCAATCTAGACTTTGACCGAGGGTGGCCATGTGCTCTGTTTTGATAGGAATCAGTCCAAGGATGAAATGCTTCCGGATGTTAATTTTAATCTGGTTCGCCGAACCGATAGGTGCAAGGACTGGCTGACCCCGCCCACTCCGCCCCTCCCAGGAGTCTCCATGCAGCCCAATTTGGATGCCAGGTAAGTGCAGGGCCCATGTGGAGGCTCTGGGAGGGCGAAAAACAGGCCTACCGGAAGTTCTGGAAGTCCAAAAATGGAAGTGGAAATGGAAGTCCGTTTGGGCCTCTGGAGGGCCTCCGCAGCCTACGGGAAGCTGTTTTTGCCCTCCCAGAGGCTTGGGGAAAGCCTCCAGAGTCTGGGGAGGGTGAAAACGCCCACCCTCCCATGGTGCAGGAGGCCAAATAAGCCATGCCCACCATGGCCATACCAACCTAGCAGCCTGGCAGAGAACTGGTTGCTAAAATATCTGAATCCCACCCCTGGATACCTGGATCTTCAGGTATCGGAAGGAATGTAATATAGAAGACATGGCAGAATTGTTCCTAGATGACCCTAGAAACAATGGCAAAGAAGATGATTTTCACTGGACTTCGATTCCTAAGAGTGAGAATTGTTGGGCAATGGAATGATGGTATCTCGAAGGATTGTAGAATCTTCTTAAACAGAGACTGCGTGGCCAGCTGGTGGGATGCGATGATAGGGAATTTTGCAGAACAAGTTGGGACTGAAAACTTCTTAAGTTACCTTCCAAGCCTACGATTCTACCATTCATCCCAGCTTTCTTTCGTTTTAGTATCTGCACAGGTAGATCATTTTCCAAAGTAGTGAGCTGAAGTCTTTCACCATTTTTATTTTCTAAAGAATGTCAATTGTCCCTAAAAACTGAGATAATGCTAGAGGCTGGTGGTTTGTTTTGCAGTGTACAGGACTCCCATTTAACTTTTTTTTAAAAAAACAGGCAGATGGGACATCAGACCAACGTTTCTGAATGTATTGTGTCTACAGATAAATTGTGTAATCCTGTCATGAAAAACTATCTCTAGAAGCAGATAATCCTCAGTTAGATCCCAATTATCTAAACTAATTGAAGTTACATTCCTATTGGTGTTTACCAGGCCTGGCTACTGTCATTACTGCTTTCGTGACCTCCAGATTAGACCAAACATCATGTGCTCTTCATGTGAACTGCCTGCAACATAAACCAGCTTCTCTGATATACAGGGTGACATCTCACTGACTGGCAACAAGGTCAGGAGAGCATTATCAGTAGTAGAAGAAGTGTGATGGCTTAAATTAATCTGCTCAAACACCATGCCTCATCCTGATGGATTCCTGACTGCCACAAGAAGATAAGGCCTTGTCTTCCTTTGGAGGCAGAGTACCTATGAGAAAAAACAAATCAGCAAACTCATCCCCAAATCAAGGAGGAGGAGGAAGGGAGGAGGAGGAGGAGGAGAAGGGAGGGAGGGAGGAGAAGGAGGAGGAGGAGGAGGAGGAGGAAGGGAGGAGGAAAAGGAGGAGAAGGAGAAGAGAGGGAGGAGGAAAAGGGAGGGAGGAGGAGAAGGAGAAGGAAAGGGAGAAGAATGGAGGGAGGAGAATGAGGGAGGAAGGGGAAGGAGAAGGAGAGGAAGGAGGAGGAGAAGGAAGAGGAGGAGGAGGGGGAAGGAGGGAGGAGGAGAAGAAGGGAGGGAGGAAGAGAAGGAGAAGGAGAAGGAGGAAGGGAGGAGGAGAAGGAAGGGAGGCGGAGAAGTAGAAGGGAGGGAGGAGGAGAAGGAGAAGGAGGAAGATGTTTCCTATTTCAGCAATTTCTACTTATATTGAGTACAACTTTTTGTCTAGATTTCCCTACGCTGAGTTGTATTGAACAACAACTCCCATCCTTAGAGTGTCCATCAACAGGCTGTGCCCTGTTCAAGAGCCACAGGCAGTGAGTTTGCTAAAAGAGGCTTTGCAGAGACTCTTGGATCTTGAGGCGCAACTAAGAAGCAGCCGTTGTTGCCTCTTTGCTTGTGACAATTTCTCCCAACCACGGTCTTCATGGGCAGTTGCCCACTGTCACTGATATATGTGTTCTTCTTAAGCTCACCCTTTCTTAGGAGGCTTGATTTGTAGACAAGTGCAGCATTACACGTGAGCCTATCAGCTCTTCTCTGCCACGTTTCTTCGTAAATCACATCCATTTTTCCTTTTGTATAAAGTGGTAAAGTAAAGACAAGGATAGAGAAAGCTCGAACAGCATTCTTCAAAATGAAAAAGGTTTTCGGCAGTCACGACATAAGCCTAAGACTGAAAATCAGGCTTGTCAGATGCTACACCTTTTCTATCCTGCTCTATGGAGTGGAGAGTTGGTCTCTGACAGAAAACTACTTGAAGAGACTAGAAGCGTTTGAAATGTGGATTTACAGGCAGCTGTTAGGTATAAACTGGGTTAACAAAATCACAAATGTGGAGGCAATAAGCCGCCTGGGAAAGGCAAGGGAAATCATCAAAACCATTGAAAAGCAAAAGTTAGCATATTTTGGACATGTGATGCAACACCCGGAAAAATACAGCATCCTTCACTTAATCCTCCAGGGAAAGATTGAAGGCAAACGAGGTCCAGGCAGAAGAAGAACGTCATGGCTTCAAAACCTAAGGGACTGGTTTGGACAAAACTCAGCAGCACTTTTTCATGCAGCTGTTGACAAAAATAGGATTGGCAACATGATCGCCAATGTCCGATGACAGATATGGCACAAGAAGAAGAATAAAGCAGTACCTTAGTACTCATCGTTGGTTGTTTTTGGGGAGGCACAACCAGTACCAAACAAACCTATGACTTAACATGTGACCCTTTATTTCGGCCAGAAAGGGTAGTGAGTCACAAGGCTGCCAACACCAACAGGTTCTACCCTATGTGTCAAGTACCAGGAGAAACAACGAGTATCGGGACAAAAGTTTTGCGTCAAAACACGCCGAGTACCAAATTAGATGAGTTTTGAAGCGCTCAGGTAGTGGGGTGCCACTGCACTTATTTATTTTCCATCTTTTATTATGTTTATAAATATTTACTCAACTGTGTTGATGATGGTGGGGGTTCAAAGAATCCTTCAAAGCTAACAGATTCTGCCATAGAGCATGGAAAGAAAGAGAGCCCTTCCTTCATTTCATCCTCGCAAGAAATAGCAACTGATGCAAAGTCAAGAAAACTATACAGTTGAGTAGACCGAGATCCAGGTCTCTTAGCCAAGTTTCAGAAATAGAAAGTGGCACCTGCCAGTCATATAGACTGGGATTGCTGTGAATTATAATTCAACCACATTGGTTGGCAATGTCAGAGTTTGCTTTAGCTAATAGAAGGAAGGAAGGAAGGAAGGAAGGAAGGAAGGAAGGAAGGAAGGAAGGAAGGAAGGAAGGAAGGAAGGAAGGAAGGAAGGAAGGAAGGAAGGTAATGACCAGAGGGAATGAGGAAGAAATTAGGCTAGGATAAACTAAGCAGAGACATCACCCTGTCAACAAAAGTGTGTATAGTCAAGGCTACCATTTTCCCAGTTGCAATGGATGGCTGTGAAAGTTGGACCATAAGGAAGGCTGAGCGCCAAAGAATTGAGGCCTTTGAACTCTGGTGCTGGAGAAGATTCCTGCGAGTCCCTTGGACTGCAAGGCGATCAAAGTGACCAGTCCTAGAGAAGATCAACCCTGACTGCTCTTTAGAAGGCCAGATCCTGAAGATGAAACTCAAATACTTTGGCCACCTAATGAGAAGGAAGGACTCATTGGAGAAGAACCTAATGCTGGGAACGATCGAGGGCAAAAGAAGAAGGGGACAACAGAGAATGAGGTGGCTGGATGGAGTCACTGAAGCAATTGGAGTGAGCTTAAATGGTCTCTGGGGGATGGTAGAGAACAGGAAGGCCTGGAGGAATGCTGTCCATGAGTGGGTCGTGATGGGTCAGACACAACTTCGCAACTAACAACAACAGCACAGGCGAGGTGAGGCGAAGCTAGAATAGGACTAGGAATAGGAATAGGAATAGGAATAGGAAAAGAAAAGGAAAAGGAAAAGGAAAAGGAAAAGGAAAAGGAAAAGGAAAAGGAAAAGGAAAAGGAAAAGGAAAAGGAATAGAATAACTTTATTTGACCAAGTGTGATTAGACACATAAGGACTTCTCTTCAATGTAGAAACTCTCTGTACATGCAAAGCAATAGAGTAATAATAATCATAATATGATAGCAATAAGAGGGGGTAGTAGAGAAGATGAGAAGGATAATAATAAAACACTACAGCCATACAACTAGGTAAATATGCTTAGACATAAAACAATACCGTGGGGATTAAGGGTTCAGCAGAGTGATGGCACGAGGAAAAAAACTGTCCCTGTGTCTAGTTGTTTTGGCATCAATGAATGCCCTATAGCGGAGTCTTGAGGGAAGGGGCTGAAACAGTTTATGTCCAGGATGTGAGAGGCCTGTAGATAATTTCTCAGTCCACCTTCTGACCGGGCGCAATAGACAGGTCCTTAATGGAAAGCAGGCTGGTTGCAATTATTTTTTCTGCAGTCCTAACTATCTGTTGAAGTCTGTACCTGTCTTGTTTGGTTGCTGTATCAAACCAGACAGTTATTGAAATACAGACTCAATAAATCCGAGGGACGGAGAGAGGGAGCGAAAAGGGGAGGGAGGGAGGAAGGGATGGAGGGAGGAAGGAAGGAAAAGAACAATATCCATCACCAGAAGAAGCTATGAGGGAAGGCCATGCCACATTCTCTGTGTCCAAAGAAAACCAGGATAGCTTTCCAGCATATAACTTAAACGGTGATGGGAAGAGCAAGAAAAAAGCTGGAGGCAATCACTTACGTGAGCCGCTATAAAAGCACATAAACAAAACACTAGAGAACTGGCTGGTGCAGAAGCATGAAAATAGATTGGCACTCCAGGCTTGTATTTAAAGGAGCCCGCAAGAGCCAGGTGTCCTTAGCTGAGCTCCCCATCCCCAAGAAGATGTTAAATTTCGGACCACTGACCATCGTCTAGAGGGCACCAGCTCCTGGAACTGCTTTTAGGTCTCTTTCCATCAAATGCGGACCCACTGGGAAAGAAAAGGGGGGAAGCAAGCGGCATCTAAAAATCTCGCTATATTTGCCCCTCCGCCCAGCCTTGCATTCCCCCACCCCACCCCACCAGTGTTTTGTGAAGGGTTAATCCCCTCTCTAAACAATCTGCTTGAAACTCTCTCTGGGAAAAGATCTGACATTCCCCGAGGCTGGCTCTGGGTTTCCCAGAGACAGGGTAGCCTTGGCCATCGTTTTGGGCCCAGGGGAGATAATAATAAGAGTGGATGCAGCTGTGCGACAAGGATGGGAATAGAAGAGGCTCGTCATAAAGAGAACTGAGCCACCCCTAAAGAAAGGAGGGGAGGAGAGGAGAGGAAGGGGGGGGGAACCAGACAGAAGGACTCTGGTTCAATGCTGAGCTGCGGGTGTGAGATTTCCAGCTAGCAACATTTCCATTCAGGACGGAAATAGAATAGAATAGAATAACAGAGTTGGAAGGGACCTTGGAGGTCTTCTAGTCCAACCCCCTGCTTAGGCAGGAAACTCTACATCACTTCAGACAAATGGTTATCCAGCATCTTCTTAAAAACTTCCAGTGTTGGAGCATCCACAACTTCTGGAGGCAAGTTGTTCCACTGATTCATTGTTCTAACTGTCAGGAAATTTCTCCTTAGTTCTAGGTTGCTTCTCTCCTTGATTAGTTTCCACCCATTGCATCTTGTCCTGCCTTCAGGTGCTCTGGAGAATAGCTTGACTCCCTCTTCTTTGTGGCAGCCCCTGAGATATCTTGGATGCCGGCTATTTGCAGTTAATCGCAGGGGCTTCACATCCATTACGGGAACTTTAACAATAACACTCATCACCACCTGGGGAAAAGAACGTCTTGCATTACAGGTAGCCCTCAAATTTACAACAGTACATTTAGTGACCGTTCAAAATTGCCATGGTGACTTCTTAAGACCGTTTTTAAGACTTATAACCTTTGCAGCATCCCCATGTTCATGTGATCGAAATTGGCAACTGACTCATATTTATTTATTTATTTTATTTATTTATTATATTTCTATACCGCCTTTCTCCCGTAGGACTCAAGGCGGTGTACAGTCAAGAAAAATATAGATACACAAATATCATAAAATTGCTAATTAAAATTATTATTATAACATAGTTTGGCCCAATTAAATAGAACCTAAAATTAGATAACATTTTAAAAACATTAACATGTTTTTATGACAGCTGCAGTGTCCCAGGGTCGTGTGCAATCTACTTTTGTGACCTTCTGACAAGCAAAGTCAATGGGAAAATCACGAAAGGTCGTAAAATAGGGCAAAATTCAGTTAAGAAGAGTCTCATTTAATAACAGAAATTTTGGGCTCCGTTGTGGTTATAAATCAAGGATTGCCTGTATTATCTGCATTTACATGCAAATTCTAAAATTTGGGGGGGGGGTGTAACTGGGATTCTTATTTCCTGGGAACAGTCCAGAGGTGGGTTTCAGCAGGTTCTGACCTGTTCTGAAGAACCAGTAGTGGAAATTTTGAATAGTTCGGAGAACGGGTAAATACCACCTCTGACTGGCCCTGCCCACATCTATTCTCTGTCTCCCGAGTCCCAATTGATGAGGAGGAAATGGGGATTTTGCAGTAACCTTCCCCGGGAGTGGGGTGGAAATGGAGATTTTACAGTATCTTTCCCCTGCCACGCCCACCAAGCCACGCCCACCAAGCCATGTCACGCCCACCAAGACACGCCCACAGAACCGGTAGTAAAAAAATTTGAAACCCACCACTGGAACAGTCACTGAATAGTCTAAAACGAGACAGTTTGGTCTAGTGGTCAAGACACCAGGCTAAACACCAGGTGACCGGGAGTTCTAGTTCCACCTTAGCCATGAAAGCCAGCTGGGTGACTTTGGGACTTTTAACCCTAAACACTCTCGATCTCAGCCCAACCCACCTCACAAAATTGTTGTTACAGGAAAAATAGGAGGAGGAAGGAGTATTGGGTATTTTTGCTGTTTTGAATTACTTATGAAAAAAATAGTTAAAAGGCTGGATAAAAAAATATTTTTAAAAACGTGTTACCGGTCCATTTTTAATAAAAAATGAAAATCTTGGATGCCTAAGACCCATCTCTCTTCATTTACAAGGCAACAGAGGAGTGGATAATTCTCGGTAAGAGCCGTCCAGTGATGGAGAAAGTTGTTGAAAGGAGTTGTGGCTTTCAGAGATTAGACTGAACACATTCTTGGGTTCAAGGACAGATAGCATTTATTTTTTTATTTTTTATTAATTCAGCAGATTTATATAGCCGCCTGTGTCACAAACTTGGAATTTGGGGCAGTGTACAACACAACAACAAAATTCCCGTAACAGTCTAACCACAATCAAAAATAAATAAAATAAATAGATAAAATCCAAGAAAACAGGAAAACAAACATCACTTAATCTTATTCAGCCACGAACAAGGAAAACACCAGTCTGTGCGGAAATGGACAGACTAACGCTAAAAATAAAAGATATAGGAGATACAGGATACTGTGCTACATGGGGTAGTTTCTATCAATGGTTAGAAACACGAGGTAGAAGTTGGAATGCAAAAGAATCCACATGGATTCCTTGGCAGATACATGGCCGATCCTCAGGAGCAGGAGGTCTGTTCCAAAGTCCTGCTGAGTTTGCATCAAGAGGCTGAAAAAGGAAGAGTAGTGGAGGGCTTCTTTCTCCCTTTAATCTTTCCCAGTTTTTGATATGTTCTTTCCCCACCACCAATGGGAAGGAAATTATGCTTGCCAAGAAAGTGGTGTATAAAAAGGTAAAGGTTCCCCCGCACATGTGTGCTAGCCCTTCCCGACTCTAGGGGGCGGTACTCAACTCCGTTTCAAAGCCAGCGCTGTCCAAAGACGTCTCCGTGGTCATGTGGCTGGCATGACTAAACGCCAAAGGCGCAGGGAACGCTGTTACCTTCCCACCAAAGGTGGTCCCTATTTTTCTACATGCATTTTTTACGTGCTTTCGAACTGCTAGGTTGGCAGAAGCTGGGACAAGTAACGGGAGCTCACCCCGTTACGCGGTACTAGGGATTCGAACCGCTGAACGGCCAACCTTCTGGTGATAGGGGAACCCTTGGTCGAGTAAATCCAATTCTCCAGCAGTTTGTCAATGGCATATTTCCCAGCTTTCTCAACTTTTTTTTTTTTAACTGATGAACATGCCAACATGTTCACTCTCATTCGAGACAATGATGAATCCACATACAGACGGGAGGTTGAACAATTAGCTTCGTGGTGCGACCATAACAATCTGGAACTGAACACACTTAAAACCATAGAAATGGTGGTGGACTTTAGGAGAAACCCTCCCATACTACCACTGCTTACGATACTAGACAACACAGTATCAACAGTAGAGACCTTCAAATTTCTAGGTTCTACCATATCTCACGACCTAAAATGGACACCCAACATCAAAAACGTCATCAAAAAAGCACAACAAAGAATGTTCTTTCTGCGCCAACTCAGAAAGCTCAAACTGCCCAAGGAGCTGCTGATACAGTTCTACAGAGGAATTATTGAGTCTGTCATCTGCACCTCCATAACTGTCTGGTTTGGTTCCGCAACCCAACAAGACAGACACAGACTTCAGAGGATAGTTAGAACTGCAGAAAAAACAATGGCTACCAACCTGCCTTCCATTGAGGACTTGTATACCGCACGAGTCAAAAAGAGGGCTGTGAAAATATATAAAGACCCCTCGCATCCTGAACATAAACTGTTTCAACTCCTACCCTCAAAACGACGCTATAGAGCACTGCACACCAGAACAACTAGACACAAGGACAGTTTTTTCCCAAACGCCATCACTCTGCTAAACAAATAATTCCCTCAACACTCTCAAACTAGTTACTAAGTCTGCATTACTATTAATCTTCTCATCGTTCCTATCACCCATCTCCTCCCACTTATGACTGTATGACTGTAACCTTGTTGCCGGTATCCTTAAGATTTATATTGACTGTTTCTCTATGATTATCATTAAGTGTTGTACCTTATGATTCTTGATGAACATATCTTTTCTTTTATTTACTCCGAGAGCGTATGCACCAAAGACAAATTCCTTGTGTGTCCAATCACACTTGGCCAATAAAGAATTCTAATCTATTCTATTCTAACATGTTTTATTGGAAGCTCTAAGGAGGCTAGGAAAGGTGTCCATCTTGGCTTTAATTTATCCTTCTGACATTCTAAGGATGCCCTTCCAAGGGTGACTAAAGTGTCCTTCCCTAACACCTGATGTTGGGAACAGCTAACCCATCATTTAGCCCTTCAAACATTGCTTGGTGCCACAGGGTGTTTGCACTGCAACAGGTCACAGGGAGGAGGATATGGTTAGTTTGCCATCTGGTATTGGAGCTTTTAATCCCTATCCAATTGTCTCAGCTATCTTGTTTAGTTTGCCTTCCGGCTTTCTTGCGGAGTCAACACAGCGGCAGTCTGATGACAAGGAAGCTAACCAGGCAGGTGGTTGAGTTGTCAAGGGGTAAATGACAGGAGAAGTCAGGAAGAACTTAAGAAGAAGGAAGACATTATAAAGAGGGACAAAAAAAAAATTGACCTGATCCTCCATACTGATCAAACCGGTATAAAGCGGGAAAGGATGACATTGAAATAAATGGAGATCTGCCAGCAAAAGGCACGAGGAGAGTGGACCTCGGGGAATCTCCAGCCCTTCCAAAGTACACTGGGTGTGTCAAACGAAGCCAAGCCAAAGCTTTGAAGGACAAATCTTTGACAAGATTTCTCCAGGCACAACCAGGAAATGACAATCACGTTATTGACTTTGGTTTGTTTAGTAAGTTATTTCCCATGGACAAAGGTGGCATTGTCAACAACGTGAGTCTTGAGTTTTCCAGATCTTCCACTAGGTGTTTACTTATGACCTAGCTAGCTCCTACTGGGGAGAAGGCAAGACAAAGGGCAACGTGTCCTTCCTTCTTCCGGAATAAGCTTTTATTGTACCGGGTACAATACAATCAATCTAAATAAGCAAAGAGAAGTTTTGAATCTTTTGCTAATCCATTTCAGCCAAGCTGACAGGTCATCTCCAACATCTGACAAGATGTACTTCTTCACCCAGACGCTGCTGATTTATGGAATTTACTGCCACCAGCAGAAAGGGATGCGGTGGCTCAGTGGCTAAGAGGCTGAGCTTGTCGAGCGAAAGGTTGGCAGTTCAGTGGTTCGAATCCCTAGCACCACATAACGGGGTGAGCTCCCGTTACTTTTCCCAGCTTCTGCTAACCTAGCAGTTCGAAAGCACGTAAAAATGCAAGTAGAAAAATAGGGACCACCTTTGGTGGGAAGGTAACAGCGTTCTGTGAGCCTTTGGCGTTTAGTCATGCTGGCCACATGACCACGGAGATGTCTTCGGACAGCACTGGCTCTTCGGCTTTAAAATGGAGATGAACACCACCCCCTAGAGTTGGGAACAACTAGCACATAGATGCGAGGGGAACCTTTACCTTTACTGCCACCAGCTACACTGAGAGCCATCACTTCAGTGACCTCAAACAGGTTACATTGACCAAAGTTTGCCATCCAGGATGATAAATTTGCAGTACAGTTGGTCTTCCGTTTATAACGTATTCATTAAGCGACTATTTGAAAAGAATTTTTTTTTCAGCATTGAAAAAAGTGACGTACAATCGGGATTCGCACTTATGACTGTCGCAACCCCGCAGTCACGCGATCAATATTTGGACTTTTGGTGATTGGCATGTATTTACAAGAGTTGCGGCATCACGGAGATATGTGATTACCATGGACAACCTTTCCAGCTGGCTTCTGAGAAATTAAATCAATGGGGGAAGCCAGGTTCAACTTACGAACATGTGGTTCATTTAATAACTCCAGTGATTTGCTTAAGGAATGTGGTTTTTTAAAAAGCCTGTAAAATCTTAACTCGCTTAACTATCTTGCTTAGCAATGGAAATTCTGTTCCCAATTATGGGCATAAGAACTACCTGTATAGCAATACATAACTTCTGGGTTTCATTGAGTAACAACTACTGGGAAGTACCTTACCTTTATGTTCTGATGTTCACACAGCACAACTCCCTGAGCACCTGTTGTCACTGGAGGTGATGTCAGCATGAATAATCTCCTAGTGCGAGTGACCTCTGAATCTTGCAGCTGAACTCTTAGGTGAGAATGACAATGTTCCCAGAAATAAAGGATTGTAGGATTGCCTGCAAGCAAGTATTCTAGACCTGAGCCAAAAAAAGCAGGGAAGATATATCTCACTGAGTTAATTTTAATGAGAAATCACCTAGTGGAAGTCACCTTATCTCCGTGATGGCGAATCTATGGCATGGGTGCCACAGGTGGCATACAGAGCCATTGCTGTGGGCACGTGAGCTGTCGCCCTAGGTCAGCTCCACCGTGCATGCGCGCATGCCTCCCACCAGCCAGCTGATTTTCAGGTCTCTGCCGTGCATGCGGGAGATGCGTGCACATGCCCATGCCGCTCCTCCCCTCCCAGTAGTCTCCACGCAGTCCGTTTTGGATGCCAGATAAGTACAGGCGGAGGCTCTGGGAGGGTGAAAAACGGGCCTACCGGAAGTCCAGAAACTGGCCGTTTCCGGCCTCTGGAGGGCCGGGGAAGGCCATTTTCACCCTCCTGGAGGCTCTAGGAAAGCCTCCAGGGCCTCCGGAGGGTGAAAAATGGAAGTCTGGAAGTCCGGAGGCTTCAGGGAGGCCTGCTTGGCCCAAAATGGTGTGCGGGGGGTCGCGTGCACCTGCATGGGGGTGGGGAGTGTGTGTGGGGTCACACACACCTGCACAGGGGGGTGGGGAGTGTGGGGGGATTGCGTGTGTATGCGCAGGGGGCAGGGCGTGCATGGGGGGCATTGCATTATGGGAGTGGGCACGCACACACTATCGTATGCGTGCTTGCGTTTTTGGCACCTGAGGAAAAAAACCTTAGCCATCACTGCCTTATCTGGTTCCAGATAATGTAGAACATTGTTTTTCAAACTTGGCTGCTTTAAGAGCTGTGGACTGTAATTCCCAGAATCCCCCAGCTAGCACCCATCTGGGGCAAACCTGAGAGGTGAATTTCACACGGAGTGGTCAAGTTTGAAAAAACACAGATAAAGAGCAATCTGCAGCTTGTTCTACCGAGAGGCACTGGGATTTCAAGCCCACAATCATATACTCTTCTGTATCTCATAGATGAAAATTGGAACACGCTTGTTTACACCTCAATTTTCGGACAAAGAATCAATTCATAAGCTTCAGCCACCTGTGCGTTTAAAACTTTTTCCTCTCCCAGTGATGCCTGCAGCAACTCTCCTGTGTAACTCTCTGCTTCGTGCTGATTTCACAGCCAGTAAATTCTGAAACAGGTTACTGAAAGTGTGAAATATATCTACTAATCCAATGACAGATTGTGTACAGATAAGTCCTTGAGTTACAACCATTTGTTTAGTGACGGTTTGAAGTTACAACAGCACCGAAAAAAAGTGACTTATCACGCTTATGATCGCTGCAGCATCCCCACCGTCATGTGATCTAAATTCGGATGCTTGGCAACTGACTAGTATTTATGACGGTTGCAGGGACCTCTGGGTGTTTTTGTGACCTTCTGACAAGCCAAGTCAGTGGAGAAGTCACATTTACTTAACAATTGCAGTGATTCGCTTAACAACCGTGAGAAGCAAAGTCGTAAAATGGGGCAAAACTGTCTCATTTAGCAACAGAAATCCCGGGCTCAATTGTGGTTGTAAGTTGAGGACTACCTATATTGGCCAAAGCCTTAGTGTTGATGGTGTTTAGGAACCTTTATCTAGACATGGCCCTAGAGAAGGGCTTCCCAACCATGGTAACTTCCAGATTGGCAGATGTCCCCTCGCAGAATTCCCCAGCCAGCAAATTTCAAATTTCAAATCTTTATTGTCACTGCACAACATATGTACAATGAGATTGGTTGAGCTCCCTCAGTGCACACACACCCCCCCAACACAATACAACTCATGGTGAAATCCTTAACCCAACACAGCATGGCTAGTGCTGAAAATTATGCGAGCTGAAATCCCAAATTGCCAAATCTGGGAAACACTGCAATGCAAGAAATAATGATCCACCCACTGGGAGATTTTATTTTCTATAGGGAAATGACTGAACTCTGAACACATAAGAAGACAGTGCCAACAACACTCTGAGCTGTTTGATCATCATCTCAGCCCTGGATAACAATGGCCTAATTTATCTCTTCATTACAGGGAGTCCTTCACTTGCAAGTCCTTCGTTTGAAGTTTTGACGGCATTGAAAAAAGTGACTTACTATTGGTGCTCACACTTATGACCAGGCCACAGTCACACCAGGCCACAAACCAGGCAGGGGTGAAATTCAGCAGGTTCTGACAGGTTCTGGCGAACCGGTAGTGGAAATATTGAGTAGTTCAGAGAACTGGCAAATACCACCTCTGGCTGGCCCCAGAGTGTGGAGGGAATGGAGGAGGGGTGAAATTCAAAACTTTTCCCTACCAATTCTGTGGGCATGGCTTGTGGACGTGGCAGGGGAAGGATACTGCAAAATCTCCATTCCCACCCCACTCTGGGGCCAGCCAGAAGTGGTATTTGCCGGTTCTCCGAACTATTCAAAATTTCCGCTACGGTTCTCCAGAACCTGTTAGAACCTGCTGGATTTCACCTCTGGAATGGTGATTTTGCAGTATCCTTCCCCCAGGAATGGGGTGGGAATGGGGATTTTGCAGTATCATTCCCCTGGAGTAGGGTGGAAATGGAGATTTTGCAGTATCCTTCCCCTGCCACACCCACCAAGCCACGCCCACAGAACTGGTTGTAAAAAAATTTGAATTTCACCACTGAAAGCAGGTGTTTGCTTTGTTGCAGCATCCTGCAGTCACGCGATCACTTTTGCGACTTCCCAGCTGGCTTCTGACACGCGACATCAATGAGGAAGGCCAGCAGGGAAAGTCATTTTCTTGTGATGTCTCGCTTAGCGACTGAAGCAAAAAAGTTTGTAAAATCGGGTGCGGTCCCGTGGTGCTTCACTTAACAACTACACTGCTTAATGACTAATTTTCGGGTACCTATCATGACTGGAACTATAAATCTTTTGAGGTGTCAATATTAAAAAAACTTTCTCTACCCAGACTTCCCTGTCAGAATATTAAAATCTATTACAGGAAATTACTCTGCAAGGCATTATCGGGAGCTGAATATTACGCAGGAAAGGAGTTCTTTTTTCACCTCCTCAAAAAGAGAAGGAACACCAAATTTACAATCCCCACCCCCAAAGAAGGAGTTAATAAATATATCCTTGCAAAGGTGCTGAGGTCCTGCCAGCCATTGCCTTTGCAAAGGGAGGCTTTGACAGATTGTGAAGTTGCAAAATTAATTTCCCAGAATTAAACTTCTGAAGTGATGTTGCATCGGACAATTCAGGAACATTGTTGGACCTTTTTAATGGCACCTCATAATCAGCTTGGGTCCTATAAACATTGGAGAGGTATCAGTGGTGGGTTTCACTTACCTTTACTACCGGTTCACTCTCTCGCTCACATAGAAGCTTCTGCACATGCGCAGAGAATATTTCATAATGCCTGGGCGGGTAGGCGGAACCTGGACTTTTCGTCATATGCATAATGGTCGTAAATCAAGGCCTACATGACCAACCTGATCTTACAAACTTTTTGTGGCAGTCCTTAAGCCAGGGGTGTCAAACTCATGGCCTGCGGGCCGGGTGCGTCACACGCAGGCCATGCCCACCCATGGTTTAGCGAAGGGGGAATACGATACGTCACAGGACGTGTCGTCGTGAGTTTTGACACCCTTGCCTTAAGTGAATGATGCAGCCATTAAGCAAAAGCCACAGTTGTTAAGCCAACCTGCTGTCTGCAATTTATCATTTTTTTGCTGAAAACATGAAGTCAGGTCAGTTTCCAGCATCCCAAAGGTGCTTTTTCAAGAGGCGACTAGACTTTCTAGGGGCTTTTTTAAAGACGTTTCGCTTCTCATCCAAGAAGCTTCTCAGTTTCCATCAGAAAGAAGTAGTAAATCATGCTCACAAAACCAACAGCCATAAATGCAGGCTAGTTGCCAAGAACCCAAAAGTGTGATCCTTTGACCAGGGAGGGTAACTTTCAGAATTTTGAATCAATGTCCTAAGTACCTTTTTTGGGAGGGTATGTTGTCCTAAGTACCTTTTTTGGGAGGGTAATTGTTTGTTTTACTTCAAACAATTGCTAAGTGACCAGTCATAAGTCAAGAGTTATCATACAGCAGTGCAACATTCAATTCCAGATTATAGAATAGAATAGAATAGAATAGAATAGAATAGAATAGAATAGAATAGAATAGAATAGAATAGAATAGAATAGAATAGAATTCTTTATTGGCCAAGTGTAATTGGACACACAAGGAATTTGTCTTGGTGCATATGCTCTCCGTGTACATAAAAGAAAAGAATCTCGTCAAGAATCATAAGGTACAACACTTAATGATAGTTATAGGGAAACAGTCAATATAAATCTTAAGGATACCTACGAGACCGTCTTTTGCCACCAATAGCCTCCCACCGACCAGTTCGTTTTCACAGGGAGGGACTACTCAGGGTACCGTCAGTCAAATTATGTCGACTGGCGACTCCCAGGGGGAGGGCCTTCTCTGTGGGGGCTCCAACCCTTTGGAATGAACTGCCCCCGGAGATACGGAATATCCCTGATCTCCGTGCTTTCCGCCGTGCCCTCAAGACCCTGATGTTCCAACAGGCGGGGCTAAACATACGAACATGTGAATGATTTTTTAAATGTTATCTAATTCTGGGTTTTATTTAATTGACCAAACTAAGTAATAATTTTAATTAGCAATTTTATGATGTTTGTGTGTCTATATTTTTCTTGACTGTACACCGCCTTGAGTCCTACGGGAGAAAGGCGGTATAGAAATATAATAAATAAATAAATAAATAAATAAATAAATAAATAAACAAACAAACAAACAAACAAACAAACAAGGTTACAGTCATACAGTCATAAGTGGGAGGAGATGGGTGATAGGAACGATGAGAAGATTAATAGTAATGCAGACTTAGTGAATAGTTTGTTGAGGGAATTATTTGTTTAGCAGAGTGATGATATTTGGGAAAAAACTGTTCTTGTATCTAGTAGTTCTGGTGTGCAGTGCTCTATAGCGTCGTTTTGAAGGTAGGAGTTGAAACATTGGTGGTAATCTCCAGGCCTGGAGTTATTGATCATATTGACTCTGCCCTACTACTGCAAAATTGGTTAGCAAGAATTTTGCACACGATCCCTGGCAAATATTTTCTTTTCTATTGCATAAAAGGTATATAGGCCATCACAGTTGAGGAATAGTCAATGCTTTTCCTTTAGGACGGCTGCTGCTCTAATTCCGGTTGCGTACTTGTCTTTATTGCTACAAGTCTTTTTCTTTTTAGGCGAGTTCTTTTCTCCTTCTCCTTCTTCTCCTCTTCCTCCTATCGTCTCCATCAACCCCCTTCCAGAGCCAAGCTGTGAGGCCATCTAAGGCCACGATTACACAACGGGAAAAGTAAATTAATCAGATGTATTTGCACAATGGCTTAGCTGCCTTTAACCTTGGTGGGGGTGGGGTGGTGATAATTACAATCATTTGTGGCTTGGCGTATTGTGTGAATCTTGACCATTGGGTGGGTTTCGGTTTCAGTGTACTGAGTAATCGTTCAAAATGGATGGACGTTGAGAATCAAGTTAAGGGCGCGATGTGAACACAACTTAAAAACCACATTTGCACAGTGACTTTCCTTTCTGTAGGGTCTCCCTTTTTGGATTTGACCACTTTTCAGATTTGAGCAGGAACCTTAATAAGCTTTGATCAGGGTCCTTGGTGTTCTCGGAGCTTGCTTGTTTTCTTGCAAGCGTTTCATTACCCAACTAGGTAACATCATCAGTGCTAGTAAGGAGTGTGCTTTGCTATTAGTCTTGATCCAGCTAAGATGGACCTTAATAAAGTTGCTGTTGAGAAAACCTTTTTATCATTAAAATCAGGTTTATAAGAAAATTGCCCCAATAACTAGCAATCAACAACCAACGACAGGTAGTCCTTGACTTACAATTCATTTAGTGACCGTTCAAAGTTACAGTGGCACTGAAAAATGCGACTTATGACCGTTTTTCACAGTTATGACCTTTGCAGCATCTCCATGCTGATGTGATCAAAATTCAGGTGCAATTCATGGTTGTAAGTTGAGGACTACCTGTACTCTGAATTTCTCAGGAATGCCAAGGCAAAGGTGAGATAACTAGACTCGATTTCCTGCTTAGTGGCGGAAAGGAGAATGAATTCCAATTCACAATCGTCTTGGAAGAGCAGGAAAAGAAAAATGGAAACAAGGTTCCAGCTTCATCCATTGACCAAGAAGAGAGATCTCCAACAATTCTATTAATCTCTCCCCTCCTTAAAGGAAACCAAAGTTACTACAACTCTTAAAGCAACACCACCAATAGGATTTTAGGCATGCGAAGAAGGCTAAAAAAAAAAAACCCAGATCCCTTTAATGAGTAACAGAGGCGATGCACTGACTTGTGTGAAATCCAAAGCCCTTTTTCTGAATCCTTTTTGAAGCCTGCACAATCGCCATATTGATCACCCTCAATATCAGAGCCCCTGTCTTTCAGTGCAGGCACCGGCTAGTAAATGGGGGCTGCGGGGAGGGAGGGAGGGACGCATAGCAGTGCTTTGAATTTCCCACAAGCAGCTGGTTTAATTTACCACTGTGGGAACAGAATGCTGGACAATGCTTTGATCTGCACCAATTCCCTAAAAAGTCATTTTTCTCCCATTCTTCCTCCAAAAGGGGGAAGCTTCTTTTGAGAACCCCACTTAAAATACAGGAGTGACATATACGCTTTAATATTCTTCGGATGAAAAATTAGGGCTCGGTCCACGAACCCAAACTTGTTAACACAGCCCTGAGCTTAATGAACCTTACTTCCTAAGGAAGGAGGTGCCAGCTTGTAGGGAAAAAAAAAATCTTCCCAATGCTAAAAGCCATCCAGAGAAAGATCTTTTAACTATAGTCAGGCTTCTTCCAATTTAGATTTGGCACAACCGTTAGGGGAATTATACTTTTGCCTAGCTATGCATAGGATGGCATTGTCTTGCCCGTGTTTGGTATGGCATGGATGGTAGCCAGAATCTATTTTTAAATACTTTGAATACTGCCCAATCTGTTGGGTGCGAGACTAATGGGACAACATCATTTTGGGAAGTTTGTGCAAAATCCAGGCATGGTTTAAATCAGGTGTGTCTAAACGGTGGCCCACTTACAGCCCTGGTCAGCTAGTAGAATTAGAATTAGAATTAGAATTAGAATTAGAATTAGAATTAGAATTAGAATTAGAATTAGAATTAGAATTAGAATTCTTTATTGGCCAAGTGTGATTGGACACACAAGGAATTTGTCTCTGCTGCATATGCTCTCAGTGTACATAAAAGAAAAGATACATTCGTCAAGAATCATAAGGTACAACACTTAATGATAGTCATAGGGTACAAATAAGCAATCAAATCATACTGGGAAACAATATAAATCGTAAGGATACAAGCAACAAAGTTACAGTCATACAATCATAAGTGGGAGGAGATGGGTGATAGGAACGATGAGAAGATTTAATAGTAATGCGTTCACAACACATAAAAAATATTAAAAAATAAAGGAAGATTGTTATTTATATACATAATATTATATATTTTATATGTGGCCCAAAGACCACTTAAATCAATGCAGTCCATGCAAGCCAAAAGGTAGCATAACCATGGTTTAAAAGGGGTTCTTCACTTGGGACCAGGGATCCATGGGGGTGCCGGAGCATGATGTTATCCCAGGGGGTCCACCAAAGCTTGAAAAAATGTTATGATTTAAGTCTTGGTGGTCCGTGGCCACAAAAGGTATTTAAGTGGGGTTTGTGTTGAAGGAAAGAAAAGGAGAACTACAGGTTTAAAGGAAACCTATTCTTCAGTGGGAAACCTATTCACAACAAAGAGAATAAAATTATCTGGCCAAGTCATTTTAATCTTTTCTCCCTCATTTCCATCCTGGTTTAAAAGAACCAGTAAACATTCAAAGCAGAGAGTTTTTTTAAAAAAAAAAAAACACATACTAAGCATTTGATTTGGGGAGAAAAATAATGAACTCTCAAGAATTTCCTCGTTTAGAACTTGCTGGGGCTGGAACCATTTCTCACTTGTCTAATGGCATCATTACTTTGATTGCAAAACTGCCAGGAATCCCGGATCCTGGAACCGGCAGATATTCCCTCCTGCCTCCCCCAAAGCCAGCATTCTTTTCCAAGAGTTTGAGGTTAGCCTGGTATGATCAACATTTACTCAAGAAAATGCATTTCCACTTTGCTGCCCTTGCTTTAATTGTCGCACCATCTAATGTTTGACTCCAAATCTAAATCTTACCAAAATCACATTTTGGTAAGATTTAGAAAAGGGGTGTAAAAAGCCCTCTGTAGAAGTTCTGCTTTGAATATACAGTATTCTTGCCTTGCCACTTCTTGTACCCATGGTCGCTAAAAACCTTAAATCTTCAGGGGCTTTTTCTCCCCAAGTTTGCATTTCAGGCGTTAAGTTTTAAAGTACTTTAAAACAAAAACTCAGCTTTATTCTGGCTGGTAGCTTCGTGAGATGGAGTTTTTTTTTTTTTTTTGAGGTGGGGTTTCCCCCCCCAAACCAAATGACCAAAATAATATGATCATCACCAATTCTCAAAAAAGAGCAAGAGCACAGACTATTTTAAAGCAAATAAAAAAAAAAAAACGACCTTATGGGCAGAAACAGAGGGGATTAGGGGCAAATTGTCCAGGCGGCCAAGAAAAGCAACTAAGTAAGATAAATTGATGGAGAATAAACTACCAGAATAAAAAATAAAACAATCAGAAAATCCTTTGGCGAATGAAGCCGGATAAAGAAGGATGGAGAAATCAAAGCCAGATTGTGTGTGTGTGTCCCCCCAAAAATGTTGCATTGTGTAGGTATTTTGTTCGCGAGTTGGACAAGTTTGGGAAGAAGTTTTGGGAAGAATCGGATCTTTAAAAAAAAAAAAAAAAACAGTGCCAGGCCTTTCCTGGGAATCGGAGGCTGCATTCAACATCTCTGCCCTCGAGGGCACAAGTTATCACTTCGAAAGCCCCAAAAAAGGCGAAATTCATGTTAAATTAGCAACTGGCCCAAATTTGCTTGTGCTAAACGATCCTCCGATTCTGTTCCTGATTATCTTTACTTTTTTGGGGGGTGGAGGTTCTGGAATGGGGCTCGATTCCAAAATAATAATAATATTTTTTTAAAAAAGCAAAGAAATGACCCTCCATGCTTTTTGGGTTAAAAATTCAATGAACTGCCCAGTTTAGCAGCAAAAAAAAAGAGGTGGGGAGAGAGAAGGGAAAAGGCGCCTTTGCAAAGAAAAAATGCCTCTTCCCAAACTTTGTGGCCAGGACTCCCTCTTCCTCCCTGAAGCCCCGCCCACTCTGAGCCTCCAGGCTCCGCCCCCACCCTCTCCTCATTGGCCACCCGGGGAAAAAGGAAGGGTTCGGTGCCTGAGCCGGCGGAAAGGTTGCCTTGGCCACGCATCCCTGTGTGAATGCATGACGTTCGCAAAGCTGGCGCCAGGCTGTCTGGAGCTGCGAGTTAGATCAACACAGCTGGAGGGGCAGAGACACAGCTGGGCAAAGGGAGCAGATTCCTCAACAAAAAATAGGATTGTGAGAAAAGTACTTAAACAAAAACAGTTCAAACAAAAGCCTTAATGACATCCTTTCATAAAAAAAAAGAAAGAAAGAAAGAAAAGAAAAAGAGGGGGGAAAAAACGCTTGCAGGACTGGGATGTGGGGGGGAGAAGGGAGTGGGAACAAAAAATGCAGGGATGCGCTGGGGGGGGGCAGACTTGCTGAACGGAGAGCGCGCAGCCAAAAAGGGACTCACGGACACCAGGGTGGGGGGAGGGAGGATGGGCGCTGCAGCCGGCCTTGAGTTGCTTTGCAGGACTGGATGAGCCTCCTCCACCCTCACGCCACCACCCCGAAAAAAAGGGCCAGATTAAACCCTGGAGGCGCATCCAGAACCGTATCTGCGCCGTTGCGCATTCAAGGTTTCCAGAGGTGGGCCTGCACGCATTCTTGGATCCAAAGGATAGCAAATGCATTTAGGACCGGACTGCGCATTTCTCAAAGCAAGCGTTCCAGTTCCATGTATAGAATTGCCCCGTTCATATTAGGGATATAGTCTCCCAATAGGCAGCAAAATGCTGGCTTGCTGTCTGAAGAAGCCTAGGATAGTGGATGTGATTTCATTGAGCTATGGCTAAAAACTTGGTTTACGTAGGAAAATACCCCGCTGAAGAAAAATACATACATACATACATACATACATACATACATACATACATACATACACCAGATAGATAGATTGATTGATTGATTTTTGGGGAAATACGGTATATATATTCATAAAGGGATGCATGGCTCAGTGGCTAAGACACTGAGCTTGTCAATCAAAAGTTCAGCAGTTCAGCGGTTCAAATCCCTAGTGCCATGTAACGGGGTGAGCTCCTGTTCCTTGTCCCAGCTTCTGCCAACCTAGCAGTTCGAAAGCACGTAAAAAATGCAAGTAGAAAAATAGGGACCACCTTTGGTGGGAAGGTAAGAGCGTTCCGTGCGCCTCTGGCATTTAGTCATGCCAGCCACATGACCACGGAGACGTCTTCGGACAGCGCTGGCTCTTTGGCTTTGAAACAGAGATGAGCACCACCCCTTAGAGTCAGGAACAACTAGCACATCTGTGCGAGGGGAACCTTTACCTTTATATATTCATAGTTGGAGACTGGGAGTTGGAAGGAGCAATCTTAGGGTAGTCCAGTGTGGTTGGGATGTCTAGTTTGAAAAGATCACCTGGGAATCTACAATTTACAATTTTGTAGCCAGCCTCGCTGAAATCAGTGATAACTGTACGTACCTTCCAGGAGCAAACTCAACTTAGGACCAAACTTGAGCCCAACATTTTTGTCGTTAAGTGAAACATTTGTTAAGTGAGTTTTGCCCCATTTTGCAACCTTTCTTGCCACAACAGATAATTTTGTGTCACTGCGGTTGTTAAGTTAGAAACACGGTTGTTAAGTGAATCTGGCTTCCCATTGACTTTGCTTGTCAGAAGGCTGCCAAAGAGGATCATTGTTACTCCGGGACACTGCGACCATATGAGTCAGTTGCCAAGCATGTGAATTTTGGTCACGTGATCGTGGGGACGCTGCAATGGTCATAAGTGTGAAAAATAGTCATAAGTCATTTGTTCAGTGCTGTTGTAACTTGGAATGGTCACTAAAGGAACCGTTGTAAGTGGAGGACTATCTGTAAGGATGAGCTGGTTGATATCTACATCGATTTGTATAGCATGTTTTTTGGTTCTCACAAAGTTGAGAAGCTGCAGAAGGTGATTTTGTTTAAAGTGAGCCTAGCAAGGGAGAGTTACAAAACTGGAAGTTGTTTTTTTTTTTCCCCTCCCTTGCAAAGAATGGAGGTTACCCCGAGGTCAATCTAGTCAGTTGCCTTTCTGCTTAGCAGCGAAAATTGGCCAGGCCAAAGAAAGGAATGGAAGGAAGAATGGAGCAGTTACTCAAATTTAAACCATTCAACTGGTTTGAATAACAAGCATGCAAACTCAGTGTTCTTAAAAACCTTTTTTCCCCCTCCCCTCAGTAATGTGGACTGGAATCCGTTTAAGGAGGATAGTGTGTGTCTCTCTCCCCAACTTTAAAAAGTTGATTTTTAAAACTGAGAAATGTAAATGGGGGTGTGGGGGGGGGAAACAACCTGGAAAAAGATGATATCACGGTGTGGTGAGAGAATGAAAAAAAAACAGCACAAGCCTAAGTAATAGAAAAAGAACAGAACAACTTTATTATCACTTTAAATGTACACTAATCAGCATACATTAAAATGAAATTGCATCGCATACGATTTTTGATATATACACTACATAAACATGACAAACAAACAAATAGATGCATATACCCACATACCAGAGGTGGGTTTCAGCAGGTTCTGACCAGTTCTGGAGAACCGGTAGCAGAAATTTTAAGTAGTTCGGAGAACTGGTAGTAAAAATTCTGACTGGCCCCGCCCCCATCTATTCTCTGCCTCCCGAGTCCCAGCTGATCGGGAGGAAATGGGGATTTTGCAGTAACCTCCGCCCGGATTGCGAAGGGTATCCTTCCCCTGGAGTGGGATGGGAATGGAGATTTTACAGTATCTTTCCCCTGCCATGCCCACCAAGTCACGCCCACCAAGCCCACCAAGCCCACCAAGCCACGCCCATAGAACCGGTAGTAAAAAAAATTGAAACCCACCACTGCCACACACCCACATATATTCTATGATACAGAAAAGCAAACACAGTCTAATTCAGATGTATACATGTACATGGCGGGAAAAACGAATCTTGAGAGTTTTACCAGACAGGATGGCATTGAGAAGGAAGCTGTTACAGAATCTGGTAGTCTTGCTAGAAATACTTTTAAAACCTCCTCCCCGAGGGGAGCAACAGAAACATACCATAAACTAAGGTACAGAAAGTAGTTTTATTTAGAGAAAATGTGGTAGAGGTGAGAATCAATAGAGGGTAGGTAGGCTGGATACATTCTTCTGGGGAAGGGCAGGAATAATCTACCCCAGTTGTTTCAAGATTACACTTGAGACTGGATAATTACCACAAAGAATCAATTGGCTTATGCAAATGCTGCTGTAATTGCGTATTTATTTAATCTATATGCCATGTTGTTTTGTTTGTAGCACCAAAACAAGACCTTGCAAGCTTTGTGCATGCTTAACCCACACTTTGGGATTTGGCAGCAAACTTCATTAAGTTGAATGGAATTTACTCCTGAGTAAATAAGAATGCAGCCTTATTCTTTTTATTTCATTTCCAAATAATCAAATGGGGAGGGAGGTCCAATAATCAAACTTTATGGATTGCTAAACTGTTGACTAATTACATTCTAGCGTCATGTTCAAGCAGGTGAGATACAAACCCATCTGCATTCACACATATTGTGTGTGGGGTGGGGAGGGGAAGGGATGCCTTAATACAGGGGTCAGCAACCTGCGGCTCTGGAGCCACATGTGGCTCTTTCATCCCTCAGCTGTGGCTCCCTGTCACTCAAAATATGCATCACAACCACCAATGTGCAACACCCGCCAGCACACAATTTATTGAGCTTTTCAACCCCCGGTAGGCCAACCATGGATAAATCCAAGAAAAGAAAAGTTTCAGAAGAAAGCAGAATGTTTAATTCAACTACATATGCTAGTTTTGTGGCCGCTCAAGAAATAGTCAGGCACAGGAAGGGTTTTGTGGCTCCCGGTGTTTTCTTTTCTGTGGTGAAACGGGTCCAAATGGCTCTTTGAGTGTTTAAGGTTGCAGACCCCTGCCTTCGTGTAGAACCGGTTGTTAACTTTCTGACCAGTTTGACAAACTGGTTGTTGGAAGAAATCATTAGGGCAGAGAACCGGTTGTTAAAATTACCTGAATCCCACCACTGATATAACCACACAAATGCATATAAGGTAAAGTAAGGACTACTGTAGCAGGACTCCCTAGTTTCTGTGACAGTTTTCTTCCTTGTGCCATCCGTCTTGTAAACTCGGGGATTCTTCTTTTCCCCACCTTGTATATGTATACATTTGAACTAGGCTGTGGTGTTTCTCTATATGTGTGAATGTGGGTATGTGCATAATGGTTATCTTTTGAGAGCTGAATGCAATGAAATTTCATTTTAATGTATGCTGATAAGTGTACATTTAAAATGATGATAAAGAATTCCATCCTAGTCCTATCCTATTCGTATCCTATCCTATCCTATCCCCATCCCATTCCATTCTATTCTATTCTATTCTATCCTATTCTATTCCTGATAGGTATCTGTGTGCTTATACATTAACCAACTCAACTTTATTTTTATTTGTTTTGCTATGAATAAGGAGTAGAGGTAAGGGGAATTCTGTAACTTCAAGTCCCATGGCCACTCAAGACATTTTCCTGCTTGGTCTCGGCTTGCAAGATTGAAGCCCAAACATCACTTCTACAAGCCTGAAACAAACTTGTAACATTGTCCCTCTACCTTTACAGGTGGTCATCGACATACAATCACAATTGAGCCCAACATTTGCTAACTGCTAAGCGAGGCAATGAAATGGGTTTGGCCTCATTTTATGACCTTCTTGCCACAGTTGTTAAGTGAATCACTGCGGTTGTTAAGTTAGTAATACGCCGTTAAGTAAATCTGGCTTCCCCATTGCCTTTACTGGTCAGAAGGTCACAAAAGATGATCTTATCAGTCTGGGACATAAATATGAATCAGTTGACAAGCCTCCAAATTTTGATCATGTGACCGTGGGGATGCTGCAATGGTCATATGTGTGAAAAAGTCAATATTTCTTTTTTCAGAGACATTGTAACTTTGAATGGTCACTAAATGAACCGTTTTAAGTTGAGGACTTTCTGTTTGGGTAAACAAGTTTCCAAATATCCTCAAAAATAACCTGCAAATTTAGCCTCATTTTTCCCATCCAGATAATGGGCCTGCAATGCAAGCTGAGTATTAGAATGCTGAAGACTTCCATCTTATGTGTCACGGATGACATCTCTGAATTCCCAATCATAAGGGAAGAGTAGGGAAAAGGACCAATTTTGACACTTTTAAAGTCAGGTCCCAAAGGTGCTTTTTCAAAAGTCAAACCGGACTTTCTGATTTTTCTTTGAAGACGTTTCGCTTCTCATCCAAGAAGCTTCTTCTGTTCAGTATATGTTTTTCCTGCAGATGGAGGGGAAAAAAAGAATCAGATGTTAGCTAGGGCTCTCCTTGATCCTGGTACCCACACAATTCTTGGATGAGAAACGAAATGTCTTCAAAGAAAAACCCGAAAGTCCCGTTGCCTCTAGAAAAAGCATCTTTGGGACAACCATGGTAATTCCTGGGATTTATGGAAATTAAAATCCTATTTAGCTGGAGGACAATGGGGCGTGAATGTGAGCTACATGATATCCAGTTGGCTGACAGATGACTTAAAAGATGTCCAGCATTAGCTTGCCAAGTTGCTATTGTTTTTTTTGTTTTTTTTTTGCCATGAAAATGGTTCACTTCTGTGACACTCAAATCATCTTGCGAGCAGTAGGCTGACTTAGCTTTGGTTAAAAACAGTAGGATCACAATAGACCAGGATTTAGTATTGGGGCTACCATAAAGAAGAAGGGGTCAATTTATTTTCCAAAACACCAGAAAGTAAGATAGGAAATAATGGATGGAAACTAATCAAGGAGAGAAGGAACCTGGAATTGAAGAGAAACTTCCTAACTGTGAGGACAATCAATCAGTGGAACAGCGTTGCCTTCACAAGTTGTGTGTGCTTCATCACTGGAGGTTTTTAAGACTGGACAGTAACTTGTCTGGAATAGTATAAGGTCTCCTGCTTGAGCAGGGGGTTGGACTAGAAGACCTCCAAGGTCCCTTCCAGCTCTATTCCGCTTGACTGAACAAATGATTTGTTCAAATCACCCTAGAAAAAAAAATAATCGGACAATAAAACACTTGATTAACTTGGTGAAAATATTTGGCCCCTTGACCTGTGTGAGGTGTTAGCATTCCTAATTTAAACAAAATTCATCTGCATCTTTGGAAACAACTGGGGTGATCAGAGCACGCCATGGGGCATCACAGAAAGGAGGCCTGCGTATTATTTAAAAATATAGGCAAGAGGATTAGATTCACTATCAGATTATTTGGGGCCAGTTTATTTCCCAGTTCATTTTATAATGATCATCCCCCCCCCACCTCCTCCTCAAGGATAACAAAAGCTGGTTGCTAAAAAGCTTAAAAGTCTCTTAGTCATTCCTCCCCTTGGGCACTTATTTGTCAAATAAAAGATTTTTTTATTTTTTTTTTGGTGTGCGATTCCCACTTTCACTGCACTCTCCCACCACAAGAAACTCATGTTTCCACTATCCTGATACTTTGGGACCCAATCTGTTTTCTCCATCATAACCTCAGCTTTCCCCGCAATTAATTTTCTTTCTTTTCCTTTTTCTTTTCTTTTTTTTTTAAACTTGGTCACAAGATAATTCCTGACGCCAGAAAGTCTGGAGGTCATATGAGTAGCAAATTGAGGAACAAGGCGGCACTAAGTCCGTACAAGTTTTGCCTCCCCCAATGATGGGAAGCGGGCGGTGAGGGGGTGTGTGTGGAGAGAGAGATGTAAAAACCTTGGGAAACGTTATAGCTTTTAAAACGGATGGAAGCTTAGGCGAAAAAGAGGAAGGCAGAAAAGTGGAGGGGGGAAAATCCGGCTGTTTCCTATGGTTCTAAGGATCTGGCGCCCTTCTCTGCTCCATCCCTCCACCCCGCTTAATCATTATTTTAATGCAAAAGGAAAGGGGAAGATGCGATCGACGGATCTTTTGAACGGAGCTGGACTTCATTGAATGGGAAGCGGCGTGCGGGGGGGGGGGCAGAAAGAAAGGGAGGGAGGGAGGGAGGGAAGCGGCGTTTGATGGCTTGGCCCCGCCCCTCTTCGCCATCCGAGCTTCCTCATTCCTTTGATGTCCTTCGCTATGTGGTGTCCGCCGGAGCCAATAGAAAACCTGTTCTGGCTCTTGAAAGCCGTCTTGCGAACGTTCCATTCCAACCTTTTCGCTGTCATCGGAGGGGAGGGGCGCTCCGGCCTCATTTGCATAAAGAGGAGGGGCCGGCGCCCGATCAGACAAAAAGCGGCGCTGTCAGCGCTGCAGCTTCGCCGGGCCGAAAGTGTCTTTCGAGCGGATCCTCGGAGTAGTAGAAGAAGATCTCGGCGGAAAAAAAAAAAAAAGCTTGTGGTTTGGTTTGGTTTTTTTTTTCCTCCCCTCCGGTTCGTTGGCCTGTCTTCATTTCCTCGCCTGCAAACCCACCACCCCGTCCTTCCTTCCCCCCCACCCACCCCGGTCCTCTTTCCCCCCCCTCCCCTTCAATCCAACATGAAAGCGATCAGCCCGGTGCGGTCGGTCAGGAGCTGCTACGAAGCCGTGTGTTGCGTGTCGGATCAGAGCCTCGCCATCGCCCGGGGCAGCAGTAACAAGAGTCCGGCTTTGGAGGAACCCATGAGCATCCTCTACGACATGAACGATTGCTACTCCAAGCTGCGGGAGTTGGTGCCGGGCATTCCGCAAGGCAGTAAAGTCAGCCAGGTGGAAATCTTGCAACACGTCATCGATTACATCTTCGATCTCCAGATCGTGCTGGAGGAGCAGGCGAAGAAGGGGCAGGATCCCTCGAGCGAGGCTTCTCTGCTCTCTTTAAAAGTAAGTTGGAGGGAATCCTAACAAGGGCTGGCAGGAAAGAGCCACGCAGCGTAAGGGAGAGTGGAGTGGAGGTGGGGGGGACTTTTAGTGCCTTAATAGTAAATGTGCTCCAGACTCCCCCATCCCTCGACTTCTCTCCTTTTTTTTCCCCCCCACTACCCATCGCGCTTGCTCTTAGAACTACAACACCCATCGTCCTCGGGAGGATGGAGAAGGAGTAGTAGTGCGGCGTGGGGTCGCCCACTGGGGCTTCTCGCTCACGCCGCCAGATGACAGCGCAAACGGCTTCTGGCAGCCCTTTGCGCCGGTCTCCCATGCGCGCCACTGGGTCATCGTGAGCCGCTTCTTTGGTGGAGGAGACGCGGGGGGGGGGGGCAAAGGTTCATTATCCCGGGCTTGTCCCGGAACAAAAGCCCTAAGGAACTTATTTAGGCGAAGCGGGGGGAGGGAAGGCGCTGAGGATTTCCACTGCCCGCCTAAATTTGAGCGTGTCCACTGATGTCCGTTTCCTTGAAATTATTATTTTTAAAAAAGTTCTATTAGAAGTTTTAACCGAGCGTTCAGGCTTGTCTTGGGGTAGGGAGGTGTGGAAATGAGGGAGCCACTCGCGCAATCCATCCAAAACTGGATTTTAAAAAAATTGGCTTTAGAAAAAATAAATCGCGAGAAGGAGGGGAAGGTTACAAGAACCACAAATCTGGCGTTTTGTCATCTTGAGTCTCAAATCTTTAGCAAAAAGCCGAAGATTGACACAATTAGAAATAGACCTGAAATCCAGACTTAACTTGAGAATAAGACTCGTTCAGAGTTGACTTACTTGGCTTGTGTTTTTCCTTGGTAGGAAGCCCCGTTACTAAAATAAAATAAAATAAATCCGAGAGGGGTTTTCAAACAAACTGGCCTATGTCACCCCCCCCCCCTTTGCAGGATCTTTTTACAGTCCTTCAAAAATGGGTTAATTGATATGTATCTTTTTAAATTGTTTTTAATGTTTGTATCTATGTTTTTTACTTTGGCTGTACACCCGCCCTGAATCCTTCAGGAGAAGGGCGGTCTATAAATTTGATAATAAATAAATAAATAAATAAATAAATAAATAAATGTGAGTAAAAATAAGGATTTGGAAATAATTGGTTCCCATTCAACCGGTGGGTTGATCTAGTAGAGAAGACCTCAAGAATCCCAGATCCTGTTTCAAAAGCCTGTAGCAAATCCTGTGCTTGTTGGCAGAGGGGGTGGGAGGGTTAGTAATGGAGAAATAAAAAGAAATACACCTACAGGTCTGGACATCGATCATTTTGAAGAACTGTATTTAAAAGTTTATAGTCAACCGTTTCTTCTCTTCTTCTCCAAAGGCAGCTGAACTTGCATCGGAACTGTGCTCAAAGGAGGAACGAACCCTTTGCCACCACTAAAAAGGCTGAAACAGGTACGGGCAACTTGAGTTAGACCACCTACTACCCTCTCAACCCCTACTCCTCCCTTTAAGCCACCAAAACCTCTTGGAAAAGCCTACAAAAAGGAAGCGAAGCCTTGTTTTAAGGGCTTTGCTGGCTTAGAAAACTAGGTTACCCACAGTAGCCTTATATGACTCCTCTCAGGCTAAGAGAATGCGTCTTTTATGCCCCTTGTTCCCGTTGCCAATTCTGCAGCAGCTTGGGCTGTGTTTTTTTCTTTTTTTTTTTTTCCTTTTCTCTTTTTTGCCTGTAAATGGAGTCATTATTTTTACAATGTCATTCTTTTAATAGCTTTAAGTCTCTGCAGCTGCTTAAACAGCCCTGTTGAAATGAGTGAATCAAGAGGCACTCCTCTCTCTCTCTCTTCCCCCCCCCTCTCTCTTTCCCTCCCTCCCTCTCTCTCCTCTTCTCCCCTCCTCCCCTTTTGGTAGTCAAGAAGACACAGCTCTACAGTTTTTCCCCTCAATGGCTGGAATCTGTAATTTTAGTTCCATCTGCAGAGAGTTCCGAAAGAGAAGCTCTTGCCTTTTGCCCCTCCCGCTTCCCCTCCCCTCCCTTCCCTTTTGGTTGTTTTGGTGCCAATTAGCCAGCCCCCAGCTTGGCTGATTCCTTATCAGCTGGAGGTACATAAAAAGTTTCCTTCCAGGCGCCAGGCTGTCTGCAGACCTGCCTCTGATCTGTTGCTCAAACTGACAAGAGCTTTTCTTTTTTTTTCCCCCACCCATTCAGGCTGCAGGTGTGGGATCCTGACACTGGGTTCTCTCCAGCGAAAGAAAAGGGGGAGAAAAAAAAAAGAAAGGAGGAAAAAAAATAAAAGACCTTGACTGGAGAAAGAATCAGCTTGTTCCGAAACTGGGCATCTTCCCCTAAATGGACTGGACTTCCCTTCCCTCACTGCCTTTATCTTCCAGATAAACTGTGGAACGAGATCACCCCAAGGCAGATTTCTGGACTCTGGCTTCCAATAACAACTTAAAAAAAAAAAAAAAACTTCTGTGTTACTTTTTATCTTCCATCAGCCTGAAAAGGAGAAGAAACTGCAGGCCAGAAGTTAGGGGTGCTGGAGGCGGGAGTGGGGAGAAAAGCAACTTGCCTTTTATTGTCAAATTACTCATTGGATTTTGCTGCATTGCACAAGAAGGAACTTGGTATCCTAAAGCAGTTTTTTTGACAAAAGGTAGAAGAAGAAAGGAGGGGGGGAGGAATCCCTCTTTGAGCCACCAGATTTGTACTGCACATTGTTTGGGTTGAGGAGAGCTTAAAAAGAATATGTGGACTTCATACTTTCAGAGTTTGCAATGCTTTGGTGTAAGAGATCTATTGAGAGAGAGCTGTTTTTTGCTCTTTTTTTCCTAAAAAAAGAAATGAAGCAAAAAAATAATAATAATGCAGATAACGCAGCTTGTTTGTATATTTTGGATTATAGTTTTTTAACTTCAGTTTGGGGGGGTGGGGCGGGAAGGGATGTTAAGACTATGAAAACTGAACTCACTGGAGGTTGGTTGAGCCTCATGAGTTAAATTGTTGAACTCTATAATAGAGATGACATATGTACCTTTTTTTTTGGCAGGAAGGTGAATTTCTGTTTCCGAGAATTGTACTTGCTTTGTGTAAAAAAAAAAAAAAACAACCAAAAAAACTTTTTATAAAAGTTTCTTAATAAATTTTAAACTTTTTTTTTTAATTCCTTGGAAATTTTTATAGGGTTTTTTTTTTTTTTTTTTGGTCTTGGGAGGGAGGAGAGACTAACTTAACATCCGTGGACGCCATCCAAATACAGTTTGATCACATGTTTAAGTCCCTATTTTAATGTGGGACAATTATTTAGTTCTGGATGCTGAAGAAGAGATCTTCCAAAGACCCATAATCGCTGTAAATTGTAACTTCCTGGAATAATTATAATTCCGTTGGCAATTATTTTTAGAAAAACTAATTTAACCCCCACATTTAAAATATTAGCCTTAAAATCGGGAGGCAGCCAATCTGAGAAAAGATTTAGATCAGCTTCTGCTTGCTGATTGCAGTAAAACAGGGGTCCTCAAACTAGGCAGCTTTAAGACTTGTGGACTTCAACTCCCAGAATTCTCCAGCCAGCTATGCTATGCTGGCTGGAGAATTCTGGGAGTTGAAGTCCACAAGTCTTAAAGCTGCCAAGTTTGAAGACCTCTGCGATAAAAGAAAGATGCTTTAGCAAGAAGGATCACTTTGTGTTACTAGGGTATTGGTCTAAAATTCCTGATTGCCAAACAGAGCTGCTTGCAAACTTAAGTTGGCAAATATGCCACTGCTTTAATATTAGAAAATGGCATAATCTCTCCAGGGAAAGTGCTGAAAATTTGTCAACAATATTGAGCAACAAATCTATCTGGATTTAAAAGTTGAGCAGGGGATTTATGTTACTAAGATTCCCACCCTCCATCCCCCACTCTATCCTGTGTTGCTAATGGAAGGCAGATTGATACCCCCAGAAGTTAGAAGTGCTGTGTGACAAATTTGGAAATTGCCTCGTCGTTTCTGATGTGGCGGGGGGAATGTTTATGGTATGATGTGCAACTCGGCTTTGTTGGACTGTAGTGAAACAAGCCTATATAATACTAAACTCGCTTGGAGATTTGGCTTCACTACCGTGTAGTTTTTCAGTCTTCAGGTAGTCGTTGGACGTTAACCCATCTTGCAGATTTCTACAGGTAGTCCTCAACTTATGACCCCAATTGAGCCCATAATTCATGTTGTAAGGTGAGAAATTTGTTATCTCACTTCTTGCCACATTTGTTAAGTGAATCAACTGCAATTGTTAAATTAGTTAATATGCTTGTTAAGTGAATCTGGTTTCCCCATTGTCAGAAGGTCGCAATGACCCTGGGACACTGCAATGGTCATAAATAGGAGTCAGTTACCAAGCATCTGGAATTTTATTCACATGACCGTGGGGGGGATGCTGCAACGGTCATAAGTGTGAAAAACAGTTCATGCATCCACTTTTTTCAATGCTGTTGTAACTGATCACTCACTAAAAACTGTTGTAGGTTGAGGACTATCTGTATATTATTTGAAATAGGTCGGTACCCAGAACCTGGATCCGTAAGCTTCCAGAGAAAAGGAGAGGTATAAATGTTAATAAATTAATATTGTGTGATATGATCCGTGGAACTGGGCCATATATATAGGTAGAGAAGTAGCCGTTACACTTAAAATGTTGTGTTATGAAGTTGTGTTACAAAGTGTGCTAATATTCAACAAGTCTTTCTTAAATGGTAATGCCACAATGCATATACTTTCTGGTTTGTTTTTTTCTTCATCCTCTTGTAAACTGAGAGCAGGAATAAGCTTATACAATGCTTAAAGTTGATGGTGCAGTAGGATGGCCCAGGCTGATGACAGGATGTCGCCTACCAAGTTGCATTTAAAGCAGGTGCACCTAGGATAAAGTTGCGGTCTGTTACGGGAACCCAGACAATTAGGGTTTACTCGATAAAAGGAGCTTCATGTGATGGATGAACAGGCAATGCTTAGCATTACTTTTAAATATCAATTATTTGAGTACCTACTACAGTAGCTGAAGGGTTCTGCATATATTAGGCTGCAAAAATAAGTTGAAGGTGCCCAAAGACAATCTAATAATTTCCATTTACTTTTGGTGTTTGGCCAGGACTTGTTAAAAACTATATTGAGTGCAAATAGTTTTGGTGTGATAAGCCAGTTGCCAAGGATCCTAAAATGCCCTATGGTGAAAGTGAACTACAGATCCTGGTTTAAAAACATCTTGGAGAATGGTAAAAACCCAGCAAGGATGCCATACTGTTTCTATTTTTAAATTTGCCCCCAAATTGATTTAGAGCACTTGGCAAAACATGTGGACCTCAGCACTCGAGTTGTTCTTATGCTGGCTGGGGAACTCTGGGAGTTGAAGTCTTAAAAAGTTGCCACGTTTTGGAGACCCCGGTTTCGAGGACAAACATTTTACTCTGCAATATGAAACTATCCAATGCTACGTTGGTTGTTTTTATAATGGGAATACTGAAATGTGACGTGTAGGCATTCCCAGAAAGCTGTTTTCTGCAGGGAAAGAATTTATGCATACAATAGTTCAAAGATATTTGGCAATGTTAGGAGAGGAAAAGGAGGCTGAACACCTCCAGCCTCACATCTGCCAATATAACTAATTGATTTACAGCAGTATCTCTCGCCACTTTTAAGACTCAAAAGTGGACTACAATTCCCAGAATTCCCCAGCCTGCAAGAGTTGGCTGGGGAATTCTGGGAGTTGAAGTCCTCACATCTTAAAGCTGCTGTGGTTGGAAAAATGCTGTCCTAGGGAGATACGCTATTAAGGAGAGAAAAGGCATGAGACGTTGCAGTTTAATAGAAATTATGCTAGGACTTTAAGACAAGGACAGAATTAAAGCATGGCTGGTTGGGGAATCCTGGGAGTTGAAGTCCACAGGTCTTTTAAAGTTGCCAAGATTAAGAAACACTGGCCTACAGAAACCAACCTATATGATAATACCTCTTCCAGCATTCACACCAGTTTCAGGCATGAGACTCCACAACGAAGCCAGACAAAATGTTTTAAAGTTGCTGTCTCAAGGCATATGATTTATGCAGTCAGGTTGTCCTTTTTCTTCTTTCCAAATCCTCAAGCTGTTATTTATGTTTTGATGTACTGCCAGTTCTCTTGTATCACAGGGTAAAGGTCAGATATGTTAACCAGCCTTGCTGACAATCTTTGCTTAGCCCCTTCCTTTGAATCTCTGCTCTGCTAACATTCATTTAATAGTCACCCCGGAACCTACCGTGTTTCCCCGAAAATAAGACCCTGTCTTATCTTTTTTTGAACCCTGAAATAAGCACTTGGCCTTATTTTTGGGGAGGTCTTATTATTTTGGGGCGTGTGGAGGATACCAGGGGAAACGGAGGGGACCAGCTGTGCATGCATTTAAATATTTTCGGGGAGGGCTTGTTTTTTGGGGGGGGCTTATTTTAGTGCATGCGCTCAAAAGCCCGATTGGGCTTATTATCAGGGGATGTCTTATTTTAGGGGAAACAGGGTAGTTGATTCCTGCTTTAGCTTCACTGGAGATTGTGTGCTCAAAACTAGTTTGTAGCAGTAACAGCAGACAACCATATTGTGGTTTGTTTGGGTTTCTCTTAGGAGGTTGCATGAAATTAAAAACCAGCCTCCTTGTCACATCTAATTAGTATCTGGCTGTGATAGTAAAAAAAAAAACATCCTTAACCAGACCAGTTTCAATCCTAGCAGCTGTATTCACACATTTTTAACTTCAGTGATTTAAAACAGATTAATGTATTGTGTGAGGCCAGATTACTTCAATAAATTTATTCCTGAGTTGTGTAATTTAGAAAATTGGATTAATTCAGTAACCAGATTTAAGCGTGTTATGAAAATCAACCTACTGAGGAAGCCGATTATTCAATTGACCCATCAACTAATCCATTGCTTTATATTTTAATTTCAAGTAAATTTACACTTTAGGAATTTGGGAAATATCGTTAATCCATTCTTGGACTTGAACAGAATTGGGGTTGTCCTTAAAGAATGTCAGGAGTCAGTTCAGATCCTTCTTTCCCTTCGACCTTGAGATAGATCCCATTGGCTTAATTTTTCAATCCATTGTTGAGACAAGCTGAAAAAAAATAAAAATAAAAATGCTGATTCTTGTGCAGCCAAAGAATAAATTCTAAATCTCCCAAGAAAAGATGAAGAAAGAAAAGGTTAATAAGTTTACAATGCTACAAGTTTGCAAGACTGCTATATATTAATATGGAAGGGGATAGGATTGTGATAAAATGGGTCCTCAACGACTTAAAGAAGGGTGGTCAAAGACTCTTAAGCCGTTGGAGAGGAGAATGAGTCCTCTCCATTCAACAGATATCTTGAGGGTACAAAGTTTAGGATTGCAGAACTGCAGATGCTGACCAGGTGGCAGCATAGATAGAATATATTTTATTTCTTTGCTGCCCTCTATTGATTATCCACAGTTTTGCAGCTTAGATATAGTAGTTGGAGACAGTTGGGCAAAGTTGCCCTTGGGTACGCCTGGAACTTCTACAGGAACAAGCCTTGAGGGCTATTTATTTTATAAATAAAAAACAAACTCGCCGAGTTTATTATAAATAAACCCGACTCACTCATCAAGTGACTATATAAAATATTATACATAATATTTTATACAGCAAACATCCTGGCTTGATTTGGTGGTAGAGGCAGACAGTTCCACCCACACTTCCCCCGAACGGAGGCGTGAACATCGTCATTTGTTTCCCGGGCGCAGATGTTTGTAACTTTGAACTCTTGTCTTCCTGTCATCAGTCGGATGCCTGCTGGGGTAGAGAGGGAACATTCGCCTCCAATCTCTGCTCATAACAGGTGAATGGAGAAAACCTAATCTCTGCAACAGCCCACCCCCAGAAGCAAAGGACATGCCACAAGAAGATGGCATGCGTTCCCTGCCCCCCCTTCAGAGAGAATAGTACAACCAACTTCGTTGAAGTCAATGAAGGACTGAATCATCTTATTCCTCATCCAGAATTATGGTGCATTTCCGCCATCCTTTGGCTCAAGCCCAGAAATTTCAGATATCGTAGCGAGCCGTATGATTGGTGTCTTGTAAATCAAGCTTTTATGGCTTAGCATATTACATGAACCTAACTAAGGGGTGATTGATTTATTTCATCAGCTGAGATTAAGGAAACTTGCTCTCCTTTTTTATTCCACTTTTTCTAACATTAATAAATCTTGCTTTTGCCTAGGTAGAAGTTGCCACCTTCTCTAGTAACAGAGTTGGAAGGGACTTTGATCTAGTCCAACCCCCTGCTCATGCAGGAGACCTGTACTAGAGATTCAAACCGCCGAACTGCTACAAGTTTACATGTGGCTTGATGTACCCCAGGAATGAAAGCCCACAGCATTTCCTATAAAAAAAGAGAGTGTAGATCTAGTTAACATTTTCATTAATTTATACGTCTGAAACACAACTATATTTTATAACAATGTCTTATTCTTCCAGATTTGTTGATACATCTAGAATTCTCAGCAGTGGTCATGCTGGCTGGGAAATTCTGGAAGATAGAATGGCTGGGGAATTCTGGACATGGGATGCTAAGTCCTCATGACCAGAAATGACCATACTTGAGAAATGATACTTCAAAGGGAAATGTAGACTACTCAACCCGGACAACCACCAAGTATCTTGTGAATTGTCTCCCAATTTTGTTGTTGTTGTTGTTAGTTGCAAAGTCGTGTCCAACCCATGACCTCATGGACAACGTTCCTCCAGGTCTTCCTGTCCTCTACAATCCTCTGGAGTCCATTTAAGCTCACGCCAACTGCTTCAGTAATTCCATCCAGCCACCTCGTTCTCTGCCGTCCCCTTCGTCTTTTGCCCTCAGTCTTTCCCAGCATTAGGCTCTTCTCCAGTGAGTCCTTCCTTCTCATTAGGTGGCCAAAGTATTAAGTTTCATCTTTCGGATCTGGCCTTCTAAAGAGCAGTCAGGGTTGATCTCCTCTAGGACTGACCGGTTTGATGGCCTTGCAGTCCAAGGGACTCACAGGAGTCTTCTCCAGCACCATAGTTCAAAGGCCTCAATTCTTTGGCGCTCAGCCTTTCTTATGGTCCAACTTTCACAGCCAGACATTGCAACTGAGAAAACCATCGCCTTGACTATACGCACTTTGTTACCAGATTTGTTACCAGTTGCTAAATGTAGAGAGATCTTGCTAGGAAGTCTTTCAAATGGAGGGAAACCTTCACAAGGAGGATGGACTTCTGGGAGGCCTTCACATAAGGTCACAACTCATAGATGATCATCCTTCAGGTCACATGGCTCTTGGAGATTACAGCTGCAGAAGAAATGTTGTAGACTTTGGGGGTACTTTGGGGTACATGTAATCATTGACAAGTTGCTTTGTGTTTGCTTCTGAGACAGAGCTGCAGTCCGAAACAGAGCTGCAGTCCCATGTAATAAAGTAAGGTTCTTTGAATAAGTGATACTGCCTGAATGGATACATAATTCTAAGTGAAAAAGCAAACTACATTATGACTTAATGCGATGAGATCTCCGCCACAGTCGATTCACTTAAAACGTTATCCCTTAGGCTTTTTCGGTGGGATCTTCAGAACCCAAAGTTCTCGACCTGCTTTTAAACATTTTGCTCGCCCAGAAGGGGAAAAAAAGCTAGCACATCTTGAACATTTTATGCTTTGTTCAAGAAATTCCCTCCTCATGACAAAAATGGACTATGATTAAGCTGGGGCAGAAAATGGGGCCTGTCCCTTGGCAAAGGAGGATAGTTAGCAGATATGAAGATGACTCTTCCTGAGGTGATTCACAATTCAAATTTGGCAATTTTTCGTTCATCAGTATGATTCAGCGGTGTTTCTCTTCAGGACAAGCTACTTTAGGGAAATCTAGATGAGGGTTCAGGTAGTCAGTTCAAATAACACCAGCAGGACAGGATGAGGTCAATGACAATGATATGTTATTTATTTTTATTTATATATATCCTGCCTTTATTACTTTACAAATAACTCAAGGTGGCAAACATATCCAGTACACCTTCCTCCTGTTTTCCCCACAACAGCAAACCTGTGAAATGAGTCAGACTGAGAGAGAATGACTGGCCAAGGTGTCTTTCATGGCTAAGGTGGGACTTGAACTTATGGGTATCCAGCTTTCTAGCCTGGTGCCTTAAACCCCTAGCTCAGTGTTTCTCAACCTTAGTAGCTTGAAGATGGGTGGACTTCAACTCCCAGAATCCCCCAGCCAGCAGCGCATCTTCAAGCTTCCAAGGTTGAGAAACACTGCCCTAGATCAAACTGGCTCCTGCGGACCAGATAGAAGCAATTCAAGATAGCTACTGCTTCAAAATTTGCTGGGTTCACACACTATATTAGTGATGGCGAACCTTTTCAGCACGAAGTGCCCAAACCGCAACACGCATGCATGTGCGTGCATATGCATATGCCAGAGCACCGGAAACCTGAAGACAAGCTGGCCAGCACGCACATGCCTGTTTTTTGGCCAGTTTTGGTTGTTTTTCAGGCCGTTTTCAGGCTGTTTTGGAGGCCATTTTCAGGCCATTTTTGGGCTGTTTTGGGGGCCATTTTCAGGCCATTTTTCTGGCTGTTTTCAGGCTGTTTTTCAGGCCAAAAATGGCCCCGAAAGCAGCCAGAAAACGGCCCAAAAAATGGCCTGTTTTTTGGTCGTTTTTTTGGCTGTTTTCCAGCACTCCAGCGCCTGCTAAGACCAGCTGGCCGTAGCACATAGGCATGCCGGAAACCAGAAGAGCAGCTAGCGAAGGCGCACGTTCCTACAGAGAGGGCTTTCCATGTCACCCCTGGCACACATTCCGTAGGTTCGCCATCACAGCACTATATGATCCTACAGGTGATTTGAAACATAATTTGTGGAACAAACTATAAGCACTGTCCATTTGAAGGCCAAGAGATTGGACAATTTTCTTCTGGCAAGTATGTTAATTTTCTCAGGGTTAATATGTTGGAAACTTCATGGACGTTGAGGCATGGACATGCTCAAAGTGGGAGAAATGTTCATTTTCTTGTTGACCCCTCTCAAAAAAAAAAGACTTTCTGATGCCCTCTCATCTCTCTCTCCCCCAAATAGCAGGCTATAAAGGGCAGTGTTTCTCAACCTCAAGAACATTACGAGGTGTGGGCTTCAGCTCCCAGAATTCCCCAGACAGCTGTGCTGGCTGGGAAATTCTGGGGGTTGAAGTCCACACAGAGGTTGAGAAACACCATTATAGGATATAGGTGTTTCTTTCTCCAGGCATCTCTGAGCCAATATTCTGGAGAAGAAATTTGAACTTAGGCAACAGGTTACATAATACGATGGTTGAAGTTGCATCTTGAATTATAGCCGTAAGTAGCCTCCCCCTAGACATAAACCATCGTTTTCAAATTACAAAGGCTTCGCTCATAAATTATTTGAATGAAAACCAAATAAATCACTTTATGGCTTAGAGACAGGCGTGAACCCCTCCATAATGGCAAAGACAGCTCTATATAAGTAAAGGTAAAGGTTCCCCTCGCACATGTGTGCTAGTCGTTCCTGACTCTAGGGGGCGGTGCTCATCTCCATTTCAAAGCCAAAGAGCCAGCACTGTCCAAAGACGTCTCCATGGTCATGTGGCTGGCATGACTCAACGCCAAAGGCACACGGAACACTGTTACCTTCCCACCAAAGGTGGTCCCTATTTTTCTACTTGCATTTTTTACGTGCTTTCGAACTGCTAGGTTGGCAGAAGCTGAGACAAGTAACGGGAGCTCACCCCATTACACGGCACTAGGGATTCGAACTGCTGAACTGCCAACCTTTCAATCGACAAGCTCAGCGTCTTAGCCACTGAACCACCACGTCCCTTTATGTATGTATGTATAGCTCTATGTAGGAGGGACTTAACCCTAGAAGCAGTACAGTAGTTTCTTCCATGAGCAATCAAGTTTCTGGGTCATTTAGAAGAAGAAAGGGTAGGACGGATGTTTATCACAGGTGTATGCATAAGAGAGAGAGAGAGAACTGGCCTGATTTGTTTTTAAAAGTAGAATGAGGGACTGATCCTATCTACATGGCTAACCAAGCCATTCTTTGCTCACAAAAAAAATAAATAAAAATAAAAATCCACTCAAAAATGCTTATCTGGAAGTAGGGCCAGAACCCCAACGGACCAATAGATTTGACCTTTCCTAAGTCCATAACTCATCTTTTTCCCCATAAGTAAAAATTAGATTTCTGCACCTGGAATATTCATGTGAGAATCCTTCTCCCTGGAGCAAGGCCAGCATCATCAGGTGCTAAGAAGGCAAGACCTACATGTTCCAGCAAGAGCTCCACTGCTGACTTCTAGAATCTCCTGGCCCTCTTGGCTTCCCTCTGTTCAAGTGACGTCTAGGGGTAAGCAATGATGCCTAAAGCAGCGATAAGTAATCTGCCGCCCTGCAGACATGTATCACCCATAGTTTAGTTTCTGAAGCCCTTGGTGGGCAATTCTTTTGACCTTTGGCAAGAGTGATAGGCCTCTTTCCCATCAACTACTGTTGGACAGAGAGAAATGAAGGAGTAACTCCATCCACTTTGGACTACTCTTCTTTTTTTTATATTAATTTTTTTTTTATTAGTAGTTCAAAATTAAAAACATTGGACATAGATATGACATCGCTGGTCCCAAGCATCTTCCAACACTTTAAGTTAATACATAATATACTAATGATAATATAATAATATATTCCTTACACCTTATACGTTATTTAAACATAGTATAATAATAGTAATTTATACCTTATTCCTATGCTATTATATATATCTATACCTACACGTACCTATCCTTGGGCTCTTCTTGTCTTGCCCACCCCTTGCTTCATATCAGGAGTGGGCTTCAAAAATTTTAGCAAGGGGTTCTCTGCCCGGTTGCTGGGTGGGCGTGGCCATGGTGGGTGTGGCCATGTCTGCCACCTGCACCGCCGGGGGTGGGGGGGCATTTTTGGATGCTTTCCTCGAGCCTCTGGAAGGGTGAAAACGGCCTTCTCAGGCTCTGGAGGCCGGAAATGGGCCTGTTTCCGGCCGTCCTAAACTTCCGGTAGGCCTATTTTTCACGCTCCCCAAGCCTCCACAGCAGAGGTGGGTTTCAGCAGGTTCAGACCAGTTCTGGAGAACCGGTAGTGGAAATTTTGAGTAGTTTGGAAAACCGGTAGTAAAAGTTCTGACTGACCCCGCCCCCATCTATTCTCTGCCTCCCACGTCCCAGATGATCGGGAAGAAATGGGGATTTTGCAGTAACCTTCCCCTGGATTGGGGACGGAATGGAGATTTTACAGTATCCTTCCCTGCCATGCCCACCAAGCCACACCCACAGAACCGGTAGTAAAAAATTTTTGAAACCTACCACTGCTCCGCAGGCGCCCTGCACCTACCTGCATCCAAAACAGGCCATGTGGGAACTCCTGGGAGGGGAAGGGTGGGCGAGGCCAGCCAGGAATGGGATTTGTGGTGTTCTCTGAACTGTACAGAATCTTAGCTAGAGGTTCTGCCGAACCCCCAGCAGCTCACCCCTGCTTCATACCCACCCACCCAGTCGAGATGTGGTCTCTCTCACACAGAAACGGTTGCTCAAGACCCTGAGGCTAAGGAGAAGGAAGGGCAACTTCTGCTTATCTTCTCTGTTCTCTTCCTGGGTCCAGAAGGAAAAGGTAGAAGACAAGTCAAGCAGGGTGGCCCTGCTGGGTGAACCACTGGTCTAATCCCAAAAATGCCTCTTGCTCTGAAGGAATGTGGTTTGGCTGAAGGTATCTCCTTGACTGTTTCTGTGTTGCTTCAGTTTCCTGGCTTAAGTGAAGGTGAGTCAGTGACACAAATGCCTGGTTGGAACTAGAACCTCGAAGTCTTGACTGGTCTCCTGTCAGAACCAGAATGGCTGGTCCTGGAACAACCCTCCTCCCACAGAGCAACCTGCCATTATCTAGGAGACTAAATCCACCCACAGTGACTTCTAAATCACCTTCACCCCTGGAATAGATGACTTCCCCGACCTAGTGCCTCCACAAGTGTTGTACTCCCAGAATTTCCCAGTTAGTGTGGCTGTTGGTGAGAATTCAAAGAGTTGGAGTCCCTTTTGACATGACCACCATAAATGGTAGTATGTTCCTTTATGTGTATTATGTGTATTATGGTGATCATGTCAAAAGGCGAAACAATATTGGTACGAAATAAGGAAAATGATAGAAGAAATTACAAACCAGAAGTTGGAAATGAAGCCGGAAACCTTTCTACTCGGAATAATCACAGCACAATATGAAAAAGAGAAAAAATACTTAATTATCCATATTCTAACTGCAGCTCGCATACTCTTTGCCCAAAATTGGAAACAGGAATACATACCGACAGAAAACAATATAATCACTAAAATCACGGAATGCACAGAAATGGATAAACTTACAAAAGAACTACAGGAGAAAGATGACACAGAGTACTACTTAGCATGGCAAAAATGGTATAACTGGTTGGAGAAAAAGTTAGAAATACATTCATAGGGACACTAAAGAATAAGGTCAACCTTAAGACAAAACTATGGGTACCAATTAAGGAATGTAACAATTTTAAAGATGGAAGCATATTAATGCTTTACATGTAAATATGTAAATATGTAAATATACAGATATATAGATAAACATGGAAAAATAGTCTACTGATGTGACAACATTAAGAGTAAATCATAAGACTTGATTGATGTTCGTTTGTTTTGTATGTTGTATCGTTGTATTTATGTTTGTTTGTATTTTTTTAATTAATAAAAAAACTTTAAAAAAAACAAAGAAAGAAAGAGTTGGAATCCCTATATCTGAAGGACAGCTCATTTGGGGAAGACTATCTCATTGCTGGCTGCACATTCACACAGTATTCCTAACCAGATCTGTACAGCTGCCCTGGTACAGTTCAATTCGTGTTCACCTTGATATACATATATACATACATACTATATATGGAAAAAAGGGATGCGGTGGCTCAGTGGCTAAGAGGCTGAGCTTGCCGAGCGAAAGGTCGGCAGTTCAGCAGTTCGAATCCCTAGTGCTGCGTAAGGGGGTGAGCTCCCGTTACTTGTCCCAGCTTCTGCCAACCTAGCAGTTCGAAAGCACATAAAAAATGCAAGTAGAAAAATAGGGACCACCTTTGGTGGGAAGGTAACAGCATTCCGTGTGCCTTTGGTGTTTAGTCATGCCGGCCTCATGACCACAGAGATGTCTTCGGACAGCGCTGGCTCTTCGGCTTTGAAACGGAGATGAGCACCGTCCCCTAGAGTCGGGAACAACTAGCACATATGTGCGAGGGGAACCTTTACCTTTACTATATATGGAAAAGGTTTCCCTGTCAGTCATGTCCAAGTCTAGGGCATGGTGCTCATCTCCATTTCTTGGTCAAGGAAGCCAGTGTTGTCTGAACACGCTTCTATGGTCATGTAGCCAGCATGACTATATGCCAAAGGCACATGGAACACTGTTACCTTCCCACCGAAGTGATACCTATTTATCTACTCGCATTTGCATGCTTTTGAACTGCTAGGTTGGCAGGAGCTGGAGCAAGTAACAGGAGCTCATCCTGTTGTGCGGAGTTCAGGTCTCAAACCCAGCTGTCAGCTCTCCACCTGACAAGCTTAGCGTCTTTAACCACTGAACCATGCTGCCCCCATATATACATACATATGTACATACATAAATACATACATACATACATATTATATATATGGTTTTAACAGTCTTAATATTGTAAGCCATGAGATGGGTGGCAAACAAGTTTAATAAATATACAAAACTAAACAAAACAAAAACACCCATCCAGAAAAACAACCAAATCATTCCATGAGGCCTGTTGGGTAAATCCAATCTTTGTGTAGAAAGAAGCAGGGTAGGCGTGAGTAAGTATCTGTCAGCCCCACCAGCCCTATGGGACAGCCCCTTCCCCACTGTGTGGGTGGACAAAAAATGTGGGCCAGGAGGAAGGCAAGGTGCTTGGGTGTGTGAGATGCGAGTGCATCAGGCATCAGGGATGACGCAGAGAAGAGGCCCAGCCTGCCTCACACGTGTGGTGGGTGAAGATACAGCCACAGAGCTGGTTACTTTGATCTTCTACCTCTGAGGCAGCCTGGAAACAGAAAATGCCTTTCGCTGTATTTTATTTTGCACTGCGTTATGGATGAGGAGCCATGAAGGGTCCAAGTGGGTGGTTTCTTACAGATTTAACCCAGTTTCTCCATATCCTACATCCTCGCCAAGCTCTCTGTGGCACATTAAGGCAGCTGCTTCTTATTTTTTTTTTTGCAAAAATGGGATCATTA